>NC_041386.1:90328648-90377678 GCF_002162155.2 Triticum dicoccoides
CTGGAAACCCTCCGACGCCAACTCCAACTCTATATATTTGCTTTCGGAGAGAAAAAATTAGAGAGAAGAAATCATCGTGTTTTACGATACGGAGCCGCTGCCAAGCCCTAAAACCTCTCGGGAGGGCTGATCTGGAGTCCGTTCGGGGCTCCGGAGAGGGGGATTCGTCGCCGTCATCCTCATCAACCATCCTCCATCACCAATTTCATGATGCTCACCGCCGTGCGTGAGTAATTCCATCGTAGGCATGCTGAACGGTGATGGGTTGGATGAGATTTATCATGTAATCGAGTTAGTTTTGTTAGGGTTTGGTCCCTAGTATCCATTATGTTCTGAGATTGATGTTGCTATGACATTGCTATGCTTAATGCTTGTCACTAGGGCCCAAGTGCCATGATTTCAGATCTGAACCTATTATGTTTTCATGAATATATGTGAGTTCTTGATCCTATCTTGCAAGTCTATAGTCACCTACTATGTGTTATGATCCGGCAACCCCGAAGTGAAAATAATCGGGACCACTCCCGGTGATGACCATAGTTTGAGGAGTTCATGTATTCACTATGTGCTAATGCTTTGTTCCGGTTCTCTATTAAAAGGAGGCCTTAATATCCCTTAGTTTCCAATAGGACCCCGCTGCCACGGGAGGGTAGGACAAAAGATGTCATGCAAGTTCTTTTCCATAAGCACGTATGACTATATACGGAATACATGCCTACATTACATTGATGAATTGGAGCTAGTTCTGTGTCGCCCTATGTTATGATTGTTACATGATGAACCGCATCCGGCATAATTATCCATCACTGATCTGGTGCCTATGAGTTTTCCATATACTGGTTTATGCTTATTTACTTTCCCGCTCCTACTGTTACAATCACTACAAAATACCAAAAATATTACTTTTGTTGTCTTTACATTTGTTGTTGCTACCACCACTGTCGGCGTTCTGGGAACGGGGGTCCCCAGACTTGCCTGCCTACGGACTGCGGTGTGGCTCAGGTGGGGGGCCAGCATGGCCCATCTTCATCATCCCAAGCTCAAGACCCTCGCGAGGGGCCAAGCCTCACGAGGCGGACGACAGGAAGCTTCCTCAAGAGCG
This sequence comes from Triticum dicoccoides, assembly GCF_002162155.2. Classification (NCBI taxonomy): domain Eukaryota; kingdom Viridiplantae; phylum Streptophyta; class Magnoliopsida; order Poales; family Poaceae; genus Triticum; species Triticum dicoccoides. The sequence goes on from NC_041386.1 coordinate 90,329,751, forward strand.
GCCTCATCAGGCAGGCTCGTGAGGAGGCAGAGAGATCAATGCAGGGGTACCTCGCGAGGATCCCATGACACAAGCCATGACAATCAAGGCCAGGCGGGCGCCGGCCTGCGCAGGGTCCTTGTTTCCCCTTTGGTGCAAAGGGGGCAAGCACAGGCCAAGGTATCAGGCAAAGGTTACCATTTCGGTGCAACAAGACCAAGACCAGCCGGACGGAGGTCATCGTGGAGCCCAAGACGGCGTCATCACCAGTGCTTTTGGCAGCCGAAGACCACCTTTGGTCAGGATAACTTGTACTAGATGTTCCCCTTCAAAATGGCCAATTGTTGGCGCCCTTTTCGCTCAATTATTCGGGGAGAGGTCCAGGGCCTCTATAAATAGAGCTAGCCTCCACAAAGAGAGAGAGGGAAAAACCCAGTAGAGACTAAGTAGAACACACCGCACCAGCTCAAGAACACCCCTTGCGAGGCTGTTCTTCCCTTGCACTGTCCATCATCAGCCCCAGAGGCAATCCATCACACCACACACTGGAGTAGGGTATTACACCACAACGGTGGCCCGAACCAGTATAAACCTCGTGTCTCTTGTGTTGTTCATCATTTTCATCTTAGTTCGCATGAGAGGATCGGACGTAGATTTGTAGGGGAGAGATCTCCGTGCGCACCCCAGTGTTCGAACCTCAAGGGTCTGCCGGAACCCGAAATCCGACATTTGGCGCGCCAGGTAGGGGTGCGTCGGAGTCCTTCTTCCTCCGTGTCGTGTTCCGCCGCTTCACCACCCAGATGTCAAGCAACCCGGCTACCAACACCGACCGTTGGGCGGCGTGGCCTGCCCATGCCGTGTCGCCGTCTCAGGGCGACCTCAACCTTGCGCCTCAGGCAGCTCGCACTCCGCAGGGCGCTGCGGGACGCGGGCGACGCGGCTAGACGCCGCCTGCCCTCACGCCACGGCAGGTGCGGGTCGCAGGAAGGGCCTCGAACCATGCCGCTGCCACGGCACCATACACCCGGCGGGAGCAGGCAAACTCCAGGGCCGTGCTCATGGTGGCCCGAGAGCTACTACGGTGCCGCTTGCTGGAAGGCGGCCACGACGTGTTGTTGGAGCAAGTGGCTGAGCTCCTGGACGCCGCTGCCTCAGGAGCGCCCCCTTTCTGCATCCAGCTGCCGCCCTAGATCCAGGACAGGTCGCATGATGGCATTATGCGCGCCCACGCAATTTCAGGCGGGCCCCAGGGCCGGTCCAGCGCAACACCTCCGCCAGCACCGGGCGGCTGATCGCGCCGGCCCTTCCCCAGGCCGGCGATGGGATGCGTGCCATGGCCTTTGGCCTCGGCGGACCACAGCGTCATCACATACAAGGTGACGCCCCAAGCCAGACCGCGTGGCATGCGGGGCGCTACAGCGAGGTCCACGAGGTGGTCGCCCCGGAGGCCTATGTACCCCGCATGGTGGATCAAGGGCGTGAGCTGGAAGAAGGTCATGGCTCGTTCCTCGGGCCCGGTTGGGACAAGGAGGCGCCGGAAGCCGAGCTCTTCCAGGAACCCCAAGAGAGCACCAATAATCTCGCCGATAGCAGCAACTATCGGGTACCACTCATCCCTCAGGAGCAAGCTTACGCTAACCATGGGTCGCAGGAGGTACAGGTCGCCGCACCGGATGGCTGCCCCAATGCTGCAGCCTCTTATCCCTCAGGAGGAGGGTGCAGGGGGCTGCTGGAAAGGGGCCGAGATCCGGGCTCACCCTCGCGACGGTCGGTTCAAGGTGTTCTTAGGAGGTAGGCCCTCTGCTGGGGAGGTGCCCCATGGCCTGCCCCCGGCGAAGGACCCATGGTCGTCGGGGGAACCGCTGCCGACCGCTCTACCCCATTGGCGTCGTCCTTGGTTTCCGGTCGCTGTCAATGGCGGCAGAGTGAGGCGCAAGGCGGGGCCTTCGTCTGGTGATATGAAGCAAGGCCGATACCTGTGAAGAAGGCCCAGTGCATGTGAAGCTCGCCGCCCCGTGACACTCTCACGTAATAATGAGTGGGGCTGTACACGCCCCGGAGTCTCAGGAGCGCCGGCCTCAGGCCCTGGGGCTCCCGCCCACGCCCAGTGGCAGCACTTAGCTCCGCTCTGGTGAGAAGATGTCGAAGACTAGACTAGGTGCCGGACACGGCTTTTTTGCTTTTTTCTGCCTTTTTGCTTTTTTGCTTCTTCCTTGTCGGCAAGTTTCTTCGGTTTGGATTTAAGTTGGATTTGAGTTCGAAACTTGCGTGCATTCGGGGAGGGGGTGTTTAGTCTCGTTCGAGCAATCTCTCACGTTCTGGTTTCGGATTTACGCCCCAAGCTAGCGTCAGCTGCCCCCCCTCACGAGCCCCTCGTGAGCCAGGCCGGGCCAGGCACACCGGATGAAGCTGAAATTCTATTGAATAATATGTTGACAAATGAAAATAATTGGGCACCTCCTGAGCCATCTCCTGCTCCAATTACTGAACCTATTCCTAAACCAACTCCGAAGAAGAGAGGTGTTTTATTTCTCACTCTCGAAGATATGCAAGAGGCAAAGAAATCTATGAAAGAAAAAGGTATTAAAGCTGAAGACGTTAAGAATTTACCTCCTATTGAAGAAATACATGGTCTTAATTCACCGCCTGTTGAAGAAACTTATGATCTTAATTCTTTATTTACTGAAGAACCACCTGGTCCCAATATCCTGACACAGGTAGTAAAGGTAAATTCTCTCTATAGATATGATAAAGCTGAAGTCCCTCCTACTAAAATTGCTAGTCAGTGCTTGGATGAGTTTGATAACTTTATGTTTAAGCAAGACGACTTCAATGCTTATTTTGGTAGACAATTAAAAGAAAATTCTTATATGCTTAAATACTTGGGTGATTATATGGCTAATATTAAAGGTGAACTTAAACTTGCTAGCAAACATGCTTCTATGGTACCACTCAAGTAGAACAAGTACTTAAGGCTCACAAAGAAGTGCTTGATGAAATGAATAGTAAGAAAAGTGATTATGTTGTTAGAGTGGCTACTAGTACTGGTAGAATGACTCAGGAACCTTTGTATCCTGAAGGCCACCCTAAGAGAATCAAGCAAGATTCTCAAAGAAATAATGTTGATGTTCCTAGTTCTTCTAAAAAGAAGAAGAAGAAAAATGATAGAACTGTGCAAACTTCTAGTGAACCTATTGCTGAACCACCTGATAATCCAAATGATATTTCTATGTCTGATGCTGAAACACAATCTGGTAATGAACATGAACCTAGTAAAAATATTAATAATGATGTTCATGATGATGCACAACCTAGTAATGATAATGATGTAGAAATTGAACCTGTTGTTGATCTTGATAACCCACAATCAAAGAATCAACGTTATGATAAAAGAGACTTTGCTAGGAAACATGGTAAATAAAGGGAACCATGGGTTCAGAAAACCATGCCTTTTCCTCCTAAACCATCCAAGAAAAAGGATGATGAGGATTTTGAGCGCTTTGCTGAAATGATTAGGCCTATCTTTTTGCGTATGCGATTAACTGATGTGCTCAAAACAAATCCTTATGCTAAATATATGAAGGATATCATTACTAATAAAAGAAAGATACCAGAAGCTGAAATTTCCACCATGCTTGCTAATTATACTTTTAAGGGTGGAATACCAAAGAAACTTGGAGACCCCGGAGTACCCACTATACCTTGCTCCATCAAAAAGAATTATATTAAAACTGCTTTATGTGATCTTGGAGCCGGTGTTAGTGTTATGCCTCTCTCTTTATATCATAGACTTGACTTGAATAAGCTGACACCTACTGAAATATCTTTGCAAATGGCTGATAAATCAATTGCTATACCTGTCGGTATCTGTGAGGATGTGCCTGTTGTGGTTGCAAATGTTACTATTTTAACGGACTTTGTTATTCTTGATATTCCTGAGGATGATAGTATGTCTATTATTCTTGGAAGACCTTTTCTTAATACTGCAGGGGCTGTTATTGATTGCAACAAAGGCAATGTCACTTTTCATGTTAATGGTAATGAGCATACGGTACACTTTCCGAGGAAACAACCTCAAGTTCATATTATCAACTCTATTGGAAAAATTCCATCGATTATATTTGGAGGTTTTGAATTTCCTCTTCCTACTGTCAAGAAGAAATATGATATACTTATTATTGGGGATGTGCATATCCCCGTTGAGGTAACCTAGTGTTATTCAAAATTTCTCCAGTTTCATGATTATTGGAATGAGTTTGTTAACAAGACTTGATCAACCTTGTTAGTGGATTCTTTTTTATGAGCATGAGATGGATGAAACTAGAAGCACAAACTTCTGTACCCTCTCTATACTTTCTGTTATTTATATTAAATAAAGTAAAATAATATTTTTTGTCTGTTTCCTGACTTATCCGTGCAATATAAAAATATCCCGAAAATAAAAGTCCTCGGAATGCCATGCCAATTTAATATGATTTTTTTGGGAATATTTGAGGATTTACTATGCAAAAATTACCGCAGGAGGAGCTGCCACCTGGCCACGAGGGTGGTGGGCGCCCCCCCCCTATAGGGCGCGCCCCCTGCCTCGTGGGCCCACGGTGGCCCTCCTCCACTTATCCCAGCACCCATCTTCTTCCTCTATCTCACACAAACCCGAAAAACCATCTCAAGCACGAGTTCCGGCCACTTTTGCTGTGATTTTCGATCTCCTTGCTCAAAGCACCTCTCACAAAACTGCTTGGGGAGATTGTTCCTTGGTATGTGACTCCTCCATTGGTCCAATTAGTTTTTGTTCTAGTGCTTTATTCTTTGCAAATTTGTGTTGCATAGGTGACCATGTTCTTGAGCTTGCATGTCAAATTTATATGGTTCCAAGTAGTTCTAATGCTTGATTTAGGCTCTAGGCACTTGTAGGAGTAGTTGCTATCAGTTTTATTGAGTTTGGTTTACCTTTAGTTTGAAGTTACTAAAAATTTCAGAATTTTTCAGAAAAAACAATATGCTTAGGAAGATGTTCCAAGGTGGTTCCTCTAAGAAGCAAGGACCCAGGATTGCTATGCGCGATGCTGACGAGGATCCACCAAGAGATGCCCCGGTACGGCCTTGCGAGTGGCCGTCGGAAAATTTTATGGACCGTGTGGGAATTAAAGAAGAATTCAAATCATATTTGCGCAATGCCGGTCTTGAGGATTTTGAGGCTAACAAATGCCCCCAGTATCATGATCTCGCAAGTTCGTTTGTGAGGAGGTTTGAGTATTCATCTTCGCGTAATTCTCCTTCAGTCATGTTTGATCTTTATGACAAATCTTATACCATGGACCTAGAGGATTTCACTCTTGCATGCAAACTTCCATCATGGGGTAGTGTTAGGGATCCCCCTAAATCTGAATTTAGAAACTTTCTTGCTAGTATAACTGTGGGAGAATCTAGAGATATAACGCAGGCTACCATAGGGAGCATTCACTTTCCTGTTATACATTATTTTGCTCTCTTCATCGGTAGATGCATTAATGCTAAGGATGAAGCATGTCACATGTGTGTCCCTGATCTTAGCATTCTTAGGAGTGCTGTGTTAGGAGACCAATCTTATCATATGGGAGCCATTGTAGCTCGTAGGTTGCTTCATAATAAACATAATGGAGATTTCTTTGGAGGAATTTATGCAACCCGCTTAGCTCATTTTCTTGAGATAGACATTCATGAGGGTGATATGGAGTTGCCTCTTGCATATTTAGATTATGACTCTATGGCTTCGCACTAGTTTGTCTAGAGGCCTGAATCACCTCTCTTATATCGTTTAATTTTTGATAAACGACGTGTTTTCCGTATTACTCTCCCTGCTCCTTCCTTCTTTGATTCACAGACAAAAGGAAGATATGTTATTACCAGAGAGGAAGCAGAAGAGTACGAGAGGAGAGCGGAGGCAGCTCGACTCCACGCTGCAGCTCAGCAGGCGATAACCGCTGCACATCAGTATGATCCCAACTATTCTTTTTCATCACAGTACGACCCCAACAACTATTATTATGGATATCCGCCAGGCCAGCCGTGGCCATAGACCAACTTAGGCCAAAAGTCTAAGCTTGGGGGAGTACGTATTTCTCACTGACATTACATTTATGTTTATACACACTCATTACTAGATGTCGGTGCTCATACTTTTTCACTGTAATATCCATGCTAGTTTATTTTCTTTTTCCTGCCTTCTTCTTGTGTGTTTGTTAAACCTTAAGAAAAACCAAAAAAATTAGTAGTAGTTTATTTTTCTGCTGTAGTAGTAATAATTAAAAAGAAAACCCAAAAATATTTCCCGTTCTTCTTTTGCTTGTTGGGAGCTTTCCCATGTAAATAGTTTTATTTCTTTTCTTTTCTTTGGGGGTCAGTAGGAGAAGACCATAATTAAATTGTTGAAGTGGCTCTTATATGCATTATTGTTGAATTAACCAAGAGCCCATATTGCCTTGTCTTCTCCTGTTTATTGAATGCCCGCAGATTCCAGCTTAGTCCAATGCACGTACACTCTTATTATTATTCACACCGTTCGGTCGTGCAAGTGAAAGGCAATTATGATGATATATGATGGACTGACTGAGATGAGAAAAGCTAGTATGAACTCGACCTCTTTTGTTTTTGTAAATATGATGAGTCCCTCGTTCTTGATTCAGCTTATTATGAATGAACATGTTTGCAATGACAATTAGAGATCATAGTTGCTTGTGCGATGCTTGATTAGCTATGAGTTATAATGGTTTACCTTGTGTGCCAACATGCTATTGAGATGATTATGATGTGGTATGATGGGGTGGTATCCTCCTTTGAATGGTTTAAGTGACTTGACTTGGCACATGTTCACGCATGCAGTTGAAACAAAATCAACATAGCCTTCACGATATTTATGTTCATGGTGGATTATATCCTACTCATGCTTGCATCCAATGTTTATTAATTTTAATGCATGTACATGGCTGTTGTCGCTCTCTAGTTGGTCGCTTCCCAGTCTTTTGCTAGCCTTCACTTGTACTAAGCGGGAATACTGCTTGTGCATCCGATCCCTTAAACCCCAAAGTTATTCCAGATGAGTCCACCATAACTTCCTATATGCGGTATCTACCTGCCGTTCCAAGTAAATTTTATGTGCCAAACTCTAAACCTTCAAATAAACATTATGTTTTGTATGCTCGAATAGCTCATGTATCAACAAAGGTTGTCCTTATCTTCCGTGTTAGGCGGGTTATTCTTAAGAGGAGTGGACTCCGCTCCTCACTCACGAGAAAATGGCTGGTCACCGGGATGCCCAGTCCCATGCTTTATGCAAACTAAATCAAAATTAATTGCAAACAAAACTCCCCCTGGGACCTGATGTATGTTGGAGGCACTCGTTGTTTCGAGCAAGCCATGGATTGATGTTTGTTGGTGGAGGGGGAGTATAAACTTTACCATTCTGTTTGGGAACCGCCTATAATGTGTTTAGCATGGAAGATATCGCCATCTCTTAGTTGTTATGTTGACAATGAAAGTATACCGCTCAAAATACAATTTATCTCTATTTCAAAACCGAGCTCTGGCACCTCTACAAATCCCTGCTTCCCTCTGCGGAGGGCCTATCCATTTACTTTTATGTTGAGTCATCACCCTCTTATTAAAAAGCACTAGCTGGAGAGCACAGCCGTCATTTGCATTCATCACTGTTAATTTATATTGGGTATGACTATGATTGGATCTCTTTCACCATGAATTACAATGTCTAGTCAGTTCTTGATCTTTAAAGGTGCTCTGCATTTATGTTTTGCGGTCTTAGAAAGGGCTAGCGAGATACCATCTTGTTATATCATATTATGATTGTTTTGAGAAAGTGTTGTCATCCGAGATTTATTATTATGACTTGCTAGTTGATTATGCTATTGATATGAGTAATTGTGAGACCTGAGAATTATTGCAAATGTGGTTAGTTATGATCTATGCTGAAAACTTGAATGCTGGCTTAACATAGTTACAACAACAAGAGCAAATAGAGTTTGTAAAAGTTTTTCTTTCTTTCTTTTAGTTTGTCAACTGAATTGCTTGAGGACAAGCAAGGGTTTAAGCTTGGGGAGTTGATACGTCTCCGTCGTATCTACTTTTCCAAACACTTTTGCCCTTGTTTTGGACTCTAACTTGTATGATTAGAATGGAACTAACCCGGACTGATGCTGTTTTCAGCAGAATTACCATGGTGTTGTTTTATGTGCAGAAAACAAATATTCTCGGAATGACCTGAAACTCCACGGAACATCTTAGAAAAACAATAAAAAATCCTCGCCAAAGATGAAGACCAGGGGGTCCACACCCTTCTCACGAGGGTGCCCCCCCCCCCAGGGCTCGCCCCCCTACCTCGTGGGCCCCATGGAAACCCTCCGACACCAACTCCAACTCTATATATTTGCTTTCGGAGAGAAAAAAATCAGAGAGAAGAAATCATCGCATTTTACGATACGGAGCCGCCGCCAAGCCCTAAAACCTCTCAGGAGGGCTGATCTGGAGTCCGTTCGGGGCTCCGGAGAGGGGGATTCGTCGCTGTAGTCATCATCAAGCATCCTCCATCACCAAGTTCACGATGCTCACCGCCGTGCGTGAGTAATTCCATCGTAGGCTTGCTGGACGGTGATGGGTTGGATGAGATTTATCATGTAATCGAGTTAGTTTTGTTAGGGTTTGATCCCTAGTATCCATTATGTTCTGAGATTGATGTTGCTATGACTTTGCTATGCTTAATGCTTGTCACTAGGTCCCGAGTGCCAAGATTTCAGATCTGAATCTATTATGTTTTCATGAATATATGTGAGTTCTTGATCCTATCTTGCAAGTCTATAGTCACCTACTACGTGTTATGATCCGGCAACCCCGAAGTGAAAATAATCGGGACCACTCCCGGTGATGACCATAGTTTGAGGAGTTCATGTATTCTCTATGTGCTAATGCTTTGTTCCGGTTCTCTATTAAAAGGAGGCCTTAATATCCCTTAGTTTCCAATAGGACCCCGCTGCCACGGGAGGGTAGGACAAAAGATGTCATGCAAGTTCTTTTCCATAAGCACGTATGACTATATACGGAATACATGCCTACATTACATTGATGAATTGGAGCTAGTTCTGTGTCACCCTATGTTATGACTGTTACATGATGAACCGCATCTGGCATAATTATCCATCACTGATCCGGTGCCTACGAGTTTTCAATATACTGGTTTACGCTTATTTACTTTCCTGCTGCTACTGTTACAATCACTATAGAATACCAAAAACATTACTTTTGTTGTCTTTACTTTTGTTGCTGCTACCACCACCATCATATTTCTTTGCTACTAAACACTTTGCTGCAGATACTAAGTTTCCAGGTGTGGTTGAATTGACAACTCAGCTGCTAATACTTGAGAATATTATTTGGCTCCCCTTGTGTCGAATCAATAAATTTGGGTTGAATACTCTACCCTCGAAAGCTGTTGCGATCCCCTATAATTGTGGGTTATCAGCGCTGACGAGCTCGGTGATGCAGGTGAGCCAGCTTTTGTTGAGGTCGTCGACGGGGCGGTAGTGCAAGAGTTCTCTTGCCAGGAGCAGCACGGCGTGCGCGTCCGTGGGGGCGCGACGGGCGTGGGACGACGAAGCGGCTGGAGTCAGCGACGGTGTGGTGGTGCGGCCTTCCCGCTGTACCGAAGGATGCTGGGACAAGGCCTGCTGCTCGTTCCCCGCCGGGCCGGTGGCGGCGTTGGCGGCAGGTGACGGGGAACGACGAGGGCGTCCGTCGACGGGCGTCGTCTTGGCGACGCGGGTGGCGAGAGCAGCCCGGCGCTCAGCGCGAGCCCGACAAGCGTCAGTCATGGACACGACAGAAGATCACACGCGAACAGCGGAAGAAAGATTCTGGCGCACCCCTACCTGGCGCGCCAAATGTCGGATTTCGGGTTCCAGCAGACCCTTGAGGTTGGAACACTGGGGTGCGCGCGGAGATCTCTCCCCTACCGATCTACGTCCAATCTCCTCTCGTGATCTAAGCTGGAAACAACGAACAACACAAGGGATACAAGGTTTATACTGGTTCGGGCCACCGTTGTGGTGTAATACCCTACTTCAGTGTGTGGTGTGGTGGATTGCCTCAGGGGGCTGATGATGAATAGTACAAAGGAAGAATAGCCTCGCGAGAGGTGTTCTTGAGTTAGTGCGATGAACTGCTAGGGTGAGTTCAGTCGCCTCTCTCTCTCTCTCTCTCTCTCTCTCTGCTAGGATTCTACCAGATCTCTCGATGTCTTCTCTTTGTTCTTGGGGTTTTTCCTCTCGATCTCTCTTTTCCAGATCTCTGTGGTGGCTAGCTCTATTTATAGAGGCCCTGGGCCTCTCCCCAAATAATGAGCGGGAAGGGCACTAACAATTGGCCATTTTGAAGGGGAACATATAGTACAAGTTATCCTGACCAAAGGTGGTCTTCGGCTGCCAAAAGCACTGGTGATGACGCAGTCTTGGGCTCAACGGTGACCTTTGTCCTGCCGCTCTGCTGGTCTTGATCTCGTTGCACCGGAATGGCAACCTTTTCCCGATGCCTCGGCCTGTGCTTGCCCCCTTTGCACCAAAGGGGAAACAAGGACACTGCGCAGGCCGGCGCCCGCCTGGTCTCGATCGTCATGGCTTGCGTCATGGGCTCTTCGCGAGGTACCCCTACCTTGATCTCTCCGCCTCCTCGCGAGCCTGCCTAATGAGGCTGCTTCTAAGGAAGCTTCCTGTCGTCTGCCCCGCGAGGCTTGGCCCCTCGTGAGGGTCTTGAGCTTGAGCTGATGATGATGGGCCGCGCTGGGCCCCCACTTGAGCCGCGCCGCAGGCAGGCAAGTCTGGGGACCATCGTTCCCAGAACACCGACAACCGCTTTATCCCGGGTGCATAGTGGTCGGTTAGCCGCATTGTCCCGACCACGTGGTACAGGTTCCGGCGCCTCCTCATCGAACTGACGTAGCCATCTGCGCTTCGGGTAACCCCTGGTTGCGCGCTTGGGGCCGTATTCTTCGGCCACTAGGATATCTGTCCATCTATCGTTGAGCAGGTCTTGGTCAGCTTGAAGCTGCTGTTGTTTCTTTTCCAGGCTCCTTGCAGCGGCTAATAGCCGGCGTTTAAAGCGCTCCTACTCGAGAGGTTCCTCGGGCACGATGAAATCCTCGTCGCCGAGGCTCTCCTCATCCTCGGAGAGTGGAAGATAATTACTGTCCTCCGAGTCTTCGTGTATGGCCTGTTCGTGCGGGCTATCCTGCCTGTCATCCAGTTCATCCTGTTCGGATATTGCCCCAACAGGGGCTTCATTGTCTTCGGCATGGTCCGGGGTGTTGTTTTGTCCGGTGCCGGTATTGCTGTCTTTTGCGCGACGTGACTTAGAGCGGCACCGCTGACGCCGGCGTCTGGGCTGTGTCTCAGGAGGTTTATCCTCACCTGGATCCTCTTTTTCATCGTCGTTAGATTCTTTAGGTGTATCCACCATGTATACGTCGTATGAAGAAGTTACCATCCCGCGTTCGGTAAGTGGCGGGTTTCGGCCCTGCTCCTCTTCGGCATCGTCATCTATACCATCGAATTCTTTAGAGCTGTAATCGAGCATGTCGGTTAAGTCATCGATAGCGGCTATGGAGTGGGTGGCGGGTGGGAAGCAAAATTCTCCATCGTTAGCCCCTAGTACAAACCGGATATAGTTCGGATGTGAGTCCACCGCCAAGGACAGGCTCTTTAATGAGTTTAACATGTCGCCTAAAGGCGAGTGCTGCAAGATGTCTGCGGTGCTGAATTCGAAGATCGATGAACGATCAAGTTCGGCGTCTGCGGGCTTACATGGTTCGGAACTTATAACCAGAGACGAGTCCGGAGTTCTGGTGGCACCGGTATCATGTGACATCAAGTCTATGTGCGGTTTCAACGTCGGGAATCTGTGGCCTCCATGGCGGTGTTGAGCTTCCCGTCCTTGGATGGCGCAGTCTGCTCCGGATCTAGGGCCAGAGCGATTACAGGAGCTATCTTCCGGATGCAGTCCGATGACAGATTTAGGCCATGTCCCTCGGGGTAACCAGGAGTGGTGGACATGGCCTCGAATCCGGCGAAGATCAAGTCTCCACGGATGTCCGTAACGTAGTTCAAGCTCCCAAATCTGACCTGATGGCCAGGGGCGTAGCTTTTGATCTGCTCCAGATGGCCAAGCGAGTTGGCCCACAAAGCGAAGCCGCCGAACACGAAGATCTGTCCGGGGAGGAAGACTCCCCCTTGGACAGCATCGTTGTAGATGATTGAAGGAGCCATCAAACCTTTTGAGGACGGCACAGTGAACTCAATGAAAGCACCAATGTCGGTGTCAAAACTGGAGGATCTCGGGTAGGGGGTCCCGAACTGTGTGTCTAAGGTTGATGGTAACAAGAGACATGGGACACGATGTTTTACCTAGGTTCGGGCCCTCTCTATGGAGGTAATACCCTACGTCATGCTTGATTGATCTTGACGAATATGAGTATTACAAGAGTTGATCTACCACGAGATCGTAATGACTAAACCCTAAAGGCCTAGCTCGTATGGTTATGATAATGTATATCCCCCTTCGGACTAAGTCCTCTGGTTATTTAGACACCGGGGGATCTAGGGTTACACAAGGTCGGTTACAAAGAAAGGAATCTACATATTTGATCGCCAGGCTTGTCTTCCATGGCAAGGAGAGTCCCATCCGGACACGGGTGCAGTCTTCGGTCTTTGTATCTTCACAGCCCATCAGTCCGGTCCATGGCTAGCAGGCCGGACGCCCGAGGACCCCTTAGTCCAGGACTCCCTCAAGCGCTCCATGTCATCCTTTGGGATGTGGACGGCGACGAGCTCGAGGTGCTTCAGTCGTGGTAGAAAAAGAGCGGACACGGCATTAAGGGGGGGGGGGGTAAATGGTAGTTCATGAACTTGGCGAGGCGCGGCGTGCGCGCGAAGCGGAGCGCGGACGTTGGTAGAAAGCGCATATGCCCATCATTAAAACTGAGCTTCTCGAGCTGATCTATGGCGGGGGATCGAAACCACTCGTCAAGCATGGCTCGGTCCTTGCCATTGGAACGGAACTTGCCCGTGATAAGGCCTTTGATTGGGCCATGGTGACTACCGAGGATCTGAGAGAACGCATCTGTGACGCCCGGATAATTAAGCTACAGTAACCCTCGCCTAATGATGTATCGTCACCTTGATTACTGTTGTTACTCTTGCGTAGTTCGAAACCGATTCGAAATTCAAATTTAAAATAAAGTCAAACTAGAAAAAAATTCATATGTCAAAACTAAAAAGTACAAGCGGTGACAAATAATGCATAGGTAATTATGGTGAAGAAACCACATTTTTATAAAGTGTTAAAATGGTCTAATATAAATAAAATAGTAGCAAACATAATTATTCAAATGCATTTACAAATTAATAAAATATCAAACTAAATTATTTGGGGACTAGACTTTTGGTGGCAGTGCAACTTATTGCATAGTATTTATATGTCAAGGCTCCACTTTTTACAAAAGTCATTTGGTTCAAGTTTTAAATGGAAAACAGAAGCTAATTAAAAGAAACTAAAAAGAAAAAGGCTAACAGAAAAAGAAAAGGAGAAAGAAATCTAACTACTGTACACATAAGCCCAGCACACCTTCCCCCACTCATCCCCTTCCCCTGTACATACTGAGGGCGTGGCAGCCATCCAGCCACCGTGGCCGCGCCCTGTCTGCGTGCCGGCCATCCCACGGTCACCCCGGTGGATAAGACGTCGCCACGACCCCTCCCAGCAACCCTAGCTCCTTTCCCCACTTTTCCTCGCGCTGCCATCATCTTCCCCACGCTCGGCCGAACCACCGTCGTCATGACCCCTGTCGATGCCGTGCCCAACGTTGTCCCTGCGCCAAGCTAAGGCGTCCGTCGCCTCCGCCGTTGTCCGGTGTGTCGCCTACAACCAACCGTTTGTGCTGCGAGTTCCTGCATCACCAAATTCGCCATCATCTTCTACCCTCGGCCACCGATGCATCCACGATGATTGTCGCCGCTCTACTTCTCCTAAGTCATCGCCGAGCCTTCCTTGTGCTCCTAGGTGAGCCGCGCTACATTCCCCTCTCTCTGATGTGTCCCGCCCTTCCTCTAGCTGCCGTAGGACGCCATCGCGCCATGGTCGAGGCCTGCGCCGCTGCTTATTTGCTACCGGTAGTCCAAGCCACGAGACGACCGGCCCATGTCCCTGTCGATTCCTGCGCTTCCAGGAAGGCCATCGAGCTCCTCAACTCGTCCAGCAGCGCGCTGTGGTGTCGAATCCGTCAGGCTCCCGTAGCCACCGCCGCAAACCAGCGACCCTGGCTCCCCTGCCTCGTGCCCTGACCGCGGGCCTCTACACCCGCGCCCGTGCCCGCACCCGCTGCCGCCCGCCCTTGCCCGCTGCTGCTATCTCGCGATCGCGGCCATCACTGCTACTGACCGTCTGCTGTTGCCGCTACGCCCCGCTGCTCCCGAACATGTGGGTCCCCTGACTAGTTAACTAGTCAACTGGTCAATAGTTGTCCTGGTCAACGGAGCCCACTATCAGCCTCTGGTGGCCCTGCTGTATGCACTCTGCTGGGTGCACATAGCAATTACACCTTTTAATTTGAATTAGAAATAATTTCAAAAATTGTTTTAAACTTAGAAAATTCATAGAAAATAATCCGTAACTCGAATGAAAATACTTTGTACATGAAAGTTGCTTAGAACGATGAGACAAATTCAAATACGGAGCACGTTCGTCCGCCACACCTCCCTAGCATAGCGAACACGCAACTTTCCCTCTCTGGTTCATCTGTCCGAAAACGCAAAACACCGGGTATACTTTCCCGGATGTCCCCCCCCCCCCTTCGCCGGTAGCACCTAGTACTGCGTTAGGTCATCCCTAGCACTGCGTATTGCCATATTATGCTTTGTGATGTTTTGATTGCTCTGTTATTTATTGTGTTCCCCTCCGTTACTTCTTTTTCGGTAGACCTTGAGACCGCTACCGGTATCCCTGTGATCAACTACATCGACGATGAACCCTTCTTGCCAAAGAAACCAGGTAAGCCCCCCCCCCCCTTGATCACCAAATATCGCCTATTCTACTCTCTACTGCTTACATTAGAGTAGTGTAGCATGTTGCTGCTTTCGATTAATCTTATTCTGTTGCATAGCATGTCATTGCTGCTTCAGTTGTTGATACCTTACCTGCAATCCTAAATACTTAGATAGGATGCCAGTTTATCATCAGTGGCCCTACATTCTTGTCCGTCTGTCATGCTATACTATCGGCCGTGATCACTTGGGAGGTGATCACGGGTATATACTTATAGATAATATGTGATACAGATGGTGACTAAAGTCGGGTCGGCTCATAGAGTACCCGCAAGTGATTCCGATGTGGGGGCTGAAGGGGCAGGTGGTTCCATCCAGGTAGTGGTGGGCCTGGGTTCCCGACGGCCCCCGACTTTTACTTTGTGGCAGAGCGACAGGACAGGTTGAGGCCACCTAGGAGAGAGGTGGTCCTGGCCCTGGTCGGTTTCCGCGATTACTTTAATTAACACACTTAACGAGATCTTGGTATTTGATCTGAGTCTGGCCACTGGCCTATACGCACTAACCAACTACGCGGGAACAGTTATGGGCACTCGACGTCGTGGTATCAGCCGGAGCCTTCATGACGTCGTGGACTGGAACGCCTACTCTTGTATTGGGGAGGCTAGGTCTGCTTCCGGCCACCCACGCAACATGCAGGTATGCAATGGGCGATGGGCCCAGACCCCTGCGCCATAGGATTTAGACCAGCCTGTTGACCTCTCTGTTTTGCCTAGGTGGGGCTGCGACGTGTTGATCTTTCGAGGCCGGACATGACCCAGGAAAGTGTGTCCGGCCAAAGAGGACCGAGCGTGTTGGGAAATGTGGTGCACCCCTGCAGGGAAGTTTATCTATTCGAATAGTCGTGTCCCTCGGTAGAAGGACGACCCGGAGTTGTACCTTGACCTTATGACTGTTGGGGAACGTAGTAATTTCAAAAAAATTCCTATGCACACATAGGATTATGGTGATGCATAGCAATGAGAGGGGAGAGTGTTGTCTATGTACCCTCGTAGACCGAAAGTGGAAGCGTTAGCACAACGCAGTTAATGTAGTCGTACATCTTCACGATCTGACCGATCAAGTACCGAACACACGGCACCTCCAAGTTCAGCACATGTTCAGCTCGATGACGTCCCTTGAATTCCGATCCAGCGGAGCTTTGAGGGAGAGTTTCGTCAGCACGACGGCGTGGTGATGATGATGATGTTCTACCCACGCAGGGCTTCGCCTAAGCACCGCTACGATATTATCGAGGTGGATTCTGGTGGAGGGGGCACCGCACATGGCTAAGAGATCAATGATCAATTGTTGTGTCTATGGGGTGCCCCCTGCCCCATATATAAAGGTGCAAGGGGGGAGAGGCGACTGGCCAGGAGGAGGTGCGCCAGGAGGAGTCCTACTCCCACCGGGAGTACGACTCCCTCCCTTCCTTGTTGCATTAGGAGAAGGGGGAAGGAGGAGGGAGAGAGGAAGGAAAGGGTGGTGTCGGGGGTTGGGTGCGACATATGCCAAAGGATGGCTTATCATGGTGGGAGCGAGTAGAACGTCGTCGGTGCCTGGAAACGGGATAAGGCGAAGGCATGCACGCCGGCGAATCTTACCCAGCTTCGGGGCTCTCCATGGAGATAATACCCCTACTGCTGCTCTGCGGGGTCTCCGCATGATCACTATGGCAAAGTGTGTACACGGTTGCTCCTTGAGCTGTTTCCTGGAGGTAGGAGAAGGCAAGGCTAGCTCTCTCCTTCCTATATGATTTGGTCTAGTGCTAATGGATTCCAACCCTTTGCATGGGTGCCCTGGGGGGTTTATATAGTCCTACCCCCAGGGGTACAATGGTAATCCGGCTGGACGCGGGCCCAGCCGTCAGTCTCTCTGGCCGCTGTCTTATCCGCCGACTCCTGGGGCCCGCCGACTGGCTCGGTGCGGAGCCGACAGGCCGCGTCCGCCGCGGGTGGGTCTTGCCGACTGTAGATTACTGTAGTCGTGCCTCTAATGACGCGGGCTTGGTCATGGGGTCATGGCGACAGCTCCGCCGTCTGGCGGGCGATCACTGTGGCCACTCCCTGTTGCGTCTGGTTAATGGCGCATGGGGCCCGTGGGAGGGGACGGCCGACTCCTGGGGGCCGACTCCCAACTGGGCCGACTGGTGGCACTCTCGCCTTCTTCCGTACGCCCGCCGACCGGTGCGACCCGTCGTCCCTGGGTTGTACCGGCAGGCCGTCATGGGCACATGACTCCGCCCACTGGGGCTGACGTCAGGGCCGGCATGGCAACAGTGTCGCGCCGGGCGGAGATCTCCGCGGGTACGGCGCACTGTGGCCACGCCTGCCCTTGGAAAAGGGTGGGAGTGAACCATACTGTGGCCACTCCCCATCCCGTCCCTCTTTATGAGGGCATTGGGGTTGTTGGCGTCGCAGGCTGACTCCCCATGGTCGGCTTCTCTGGAAGTCGCTAGTCAGGAGTCGGCTCATCCTGAAGTCGTCCTCGGGACTTGGCCGCGAGTGGGCAGTCGGCTGCCTCGCAGCCGACTCTCAGAAGGCGGCTCTTCGTCCTAGGGTCTTGAGAGGTGCAGCCTGCCCCGATGTCTTGAAAGGTTCTAGGCCTGGGTTAGCCTACCCGTGGACCATTACTCCAACAGTAGTCCCCAAAGCTGGTGAGGCACCGAGGGCGATATGTCGAGGAGCCTCAACAGTTTCTTCTTTCCGGCGGTTGGATTTGGGCCTCGCTAGCCGTCTTCTGTCAAGCCGACTAGTTGGAGCCGGACTTGCTTAAGGCCGACTTGCCCCTAAAAAAGTTTGAACGTCGTGGCGATGTCCAGGCGGCGTGCCTAATAAGCCTCCAGGTTGCCGCCCGTTGTGGACCCGTCGCGAGGCGCCACGTGGCTGAGCTAGTCTGCCCACCCACGCGCGCGACGGGACAGGCCTACAGGCGGGGCGCGCCACTACCGCGCCTCGGCATGTGAACGGATCCGTCGTGGCCGTGCGGACGGTTGGGGTTCCTGCGCGGTTATTGCACGCAGTAACTTCGTGTGGTAAATCATGGGGGTCGTGGGGTCCTGGGCGCAGTTAATCCCACGACTGCCCCCTCGGCTTCTCAGCCCACGAGCCTACAAGTAGGCGGGGGGAGGGGGCGGCGAAGCACGCGCGCCCATCCTTCCTACTCCCTGTCGCTCCTTCTTGCTTCTTCTTCCTCTCGCCGCTGCTGCTCCGAACCACGCCGCGCCCGCAACGATGAGCTCTTCCTCCACCGCCGCGCCTCCTGCTGTGCGCTCCGGAGTGTGGGACGGCTCCGAGGTCGATGACGACGACGTCGAGATCCTCCGCAAGACACGGCGGCTGCCCGGCATGGGCTTAGTGCGGGTCCGCCTCGCGCCGGAGGGGGAAATATCGCTGGCACCGGAGGAGGGCGAGCGGGTCATATTCCGCTCGCACCTTATGCGCGGCCTGGGGCTGCCGGCGAGCGGCTTCTTCCGCTCCTTCTTGGAGTTCCACGGGCTCCAGCCGCACCACCTTACTCCGAACACGGTGGTGCTGCTGGCTGCCTTCGCCACCCTGTGTGAAGGCTTCCTCGTCGTTCTCCCCACCATCGAGCTCTGGGGTGAGTTCTTCCAGTCCAAGCTCGGCACACACGTCGCCGGCGTGCCGGCCCAGTGTGGTGCGTTTATCGCAATGCGGAGATTAGTGGCCGACAATCCGTTTCCCACCATCGCACTGATTAAGTCGGTGAAGATGTGGCAGCGGTCTTATTTTTATATGAAGAACGCCGCCCCAGAAGGCGACTGGGTCAACCTGCCGGCTGGAAGGCTCCCCAGCTGGTCACACCGAGCCAGGACGTTGTCTCCTGCTGGTGCCGCCGCCGTCGCGCGACTCCGAGTGCTGACGCAGTCGGAGGGCTTGACCGGGGCCGACTTGCTGGCCGCCTTCGTGGCACATCGAGTCCTCCCACTCCAAGGCCGACCTCACCTGATCTGCCAGATGAGCGGTCATCGGGACCCGAGTCAGATGTGCTCCAAGGACATGCCTCACGCGGAGGTGGCGGACACGGTGAACTACATCGTGAACTGCGGTCTCTCGGTGGATTGGCGGTTCGGCAAGGAGCTGTACTCACGCGACAACCCCCCTCCTATTGTAAGTCGTCTTCCTTCTTATTCCGTTTCTTTTGTTGCCGAGTCCGACTTGTCCAGTCTGACCGTTTTTGTTTTGAATCAGAACCCTCTCGTCCCTCCTTCGGCCGGCACCACGGGGCCGGCTCGTCAGTTTGTCCCCGATCGGGCGGAGAGCGACGTCGACGATCCTGACTTGGGGGCAGTGGCCATGGAGGCCGACGCCGAGGGAGGAGGAGGAGAAGCAGGCGGCTCCAGGCCTACAGCCACTTTCGCCGACTGGCCTGACGATGATGTCGAGGGAGAAGTCGCCCCGCGTAATCAGCCAAAGGTTGGCCAGCCAAGCGCGAGTTCCTCCGCCGCCTTGGACGCTCAAGGCGGCGCGAAGAAGCGCCGGGCCGGGCCAAGTACACTTGGTGGCCGGTCGAAGAAATTTAAGGGAGCGGCCGTCGCGACCAAGCGGGAAGAGGCGGCCGCGAAGGCCAACCGCTTCCGCAAGGAAGTGAAGAAGCCACCGCTGGTTTCTGTGTAAGCGCCTCCGTCCCTCATCTTTATTTTCTCTTTGTTGATCTTGTCTGAGTCTTTCATATGCTTCCCTCGCTTCAGGGATCCCCTCACTCTTGAGAGGGTTGCCGCCGCCTCCGTTATGGGATCGGCGAAGACGTCTGCCACTACTCGGCGGATTGACCCCGCCGCCGACATCCGGGAGGCGACGGAGCGGAACGCGCAGGAGAAGCGCGAGGAGGAAGAGGACGCCCGCAGAAAGAGGAGGCCGAGAAGGCGGAAGCCTCCACCCTGAAAAAGCTGGAGGAGGCCGAGGCCGCCGTCGCGGCAAGGCAGCAGGCTAAGGAAGTCGCGCACCATCGGTCGGCGGTTTTTGTCACCCCTCTGAACTCTGCGCCGCCGCCCCCGGAGTTCACGGGACAGTCAGGGGAAGTCGGCGGCGAGTTCCCGATCATGGAGAGGGGCGGCGGCGATGCCTCCATGCCGGACGTGGTCGTGCCGCCATCGCCGCCCCCGCCGCCATCTGGGAGCGCGCAAGGCAAACAGCTGGCGGACCCGCCCTTGCCGCCGACTGAAGACGAGGCCGTGGCAAGGCTACTCCTGCAAGTCGGCTCGCCAACGCGCCGCCGTCTTGAGAAGGCGACTTCGGCGCCACGCCCCTTGGAGACCAACACCGCTAGCTCGACGATCCCAGACGCCGAAGCGACGAGCGCCGCGCCCATTGGGTGGGTGCGAGGAGGCGGCACAGGCCCGCTGAACCAGGCGCTTTTGGATGTCCAGACAAAGCTACGAGCTGAGAGCGATGCTATCCAAAACTGCACCAGGGCGCACCCGGCGTCGCGGGCAGCCATCCGGGTATGCTTTCTCCTTTGTCTTTGTTTTCTTGTTCCTCTCTGTGGGGGCGCGCCAGCGCACCCACTGGGTGTAGTCCCCGAGTTTCAGGCCGGCTGCTGAGCAGGCGGCCCGGAACTCCAATTGGTGAGTTCCGGGTACTAACTTTTGTCTGAAATACTTGTCGCATGACTATCACAACCTCCGTGTCACCGCCTTCAACCGCAACGTTGAAGAGATGGGCAAGCAGACCGCCGACTTGTTGGAGAGCCAGAGTGAGTCCTTTTTCTTCTTTGCGGGGGCGCGCTGGCGCACCCACGGGCTGTAGTCCCCGAGATTCGGGTGGAATGCTAAGCAGTCGGGCCGGATCTCCCCGGCGACCTTCTTCCTTGATGACTTAACGCCCTCCTTTCTTCTTTCTCTTCAGAGGCCAATGCCACTCTTCAATAGCAGCTGAGCGAAGCCAACACCGCGTTGCGCGCCAAGGGGGAGGAGTGCAGCAAGCTCGCCGCAGAGCACGATCTGCTGGCCGCATAATTGGCAGAGCAGAAGGAGTTGCTTAAGAAGACGCAGAAGGAGGCGGAAGAACAGGAGGCCGCCCTCCTGGCCGAGTTCGCGAGCGAGCGCTCCTCCTAGACTGACAAGGAGGCAATGCTGGCCTCCGGCTTCCACGAGATCGAGGACCTCATCGACGGTGAGCTTCTTTGCTTTTCTTCTTCGAGCCGCCGACTATTGGTCGAGCTGACTCCTGGTTTTTTGACTTGTTCTTCATTCTTTCCGTCTTGGCAGACTTCTTCCCCGGCTACTCGCAGGCCGCCATTCAAGCTATCGAGGCTGACCGCGAGGACCGGAGGGCAGATGGCGCGGAGATCGCCGCCGACGCCCCCCGGACCCTTGATGAGCATATTCTGAGCATTGGGGCTCGTCTACGGCTGGCCCACCGGATGCTGCGCCGGCTTCAACGTGTCGGCGCCCAAGCGATCGTCGCCCTGTGGACAGACGTGCAGGCTCCGCGCACCCCCAGTCGGACTGTCGACTGGCTGGAGGTCGTGGCTGGCCGTCTTGAGGCCTGGAAGGGTTCCTCGGCCCGGGCTGGAGCACGCCGAGCCTTGGAATTTGTCAAGGCGTGGTATCCAGGGCTGGACCTAGACCGGCTGGCCACACTCCGGTCAGAGGCCCAGTCGGAGCTGTCAGCCACGGAAGACACCCTTGTCAAGCGTGCGGCAGCGACTGCCGAGTACACCGATACCAGCATCTTTGTCCCCGAGCAGGCTGAAGACGGCGGGGAGGTACCGCCGGAGTGGTTTGGGATGAACCCAGACTACGGCGAGGACTCGGCGGAGGTGATCCGCTCCAGCGTCGAGGAGGGAGACGAGGCGGAGGATGGAAGTGAGACGGAGGCACCGGAATGCGGAGCGGACCGCCAGCCTCAGCTCGACCGCGCCTCCAGCAACGAGCCGTGCCCGCCCGAGCCGACTGCTGCCGGAGGTGATCAAGCCGAGACCGCCCAGCCAGCCACCCCAACATCCAACACCGCCGTCTCCTCCGATCCTCCGAACCCGTCTGCCGCCTCCTAGGCTGCCACCTTATCTTTGTTTTATCTGCTTTAATAATCTTTGAAGAACTCGTTAATTCGCACAATTCCACCCACGGGGTGTATTTTGAAATTCTGCTCGAAGATTCGGCCAAGGGCCTTTGTTATGTAAATATTCATCCGACTTCTATCTTTTCTTGCTCATTGCCCTTTTGGCTTTTTCCTTTGCCGCCTTCCCTCAGTTGCCGTCTTTGTTAGTCGGACAGCCACTCTGCGGACTGCTGCTGGATCAAATTCTTGGTCACTTTGGGAAGGCAGGTACTTAGCCATTTTAGAGTTGTTTAGCAAGTCGGATAGAAGGCGGCAAGCCGACTGTTCAAGAGTCGGTTTGCGAAAAAAGGCTGGAAGCCGGCTTTAAGCTATGTTTATGCTTTGAGTCCTTAGCCATTTTTCATGTGGACGCCCATTCTTCCTTACTACTGCCCACCAGAAAGACGCTCTGCAAGCTGCGGCTTCTGACAGGAGACGGCTTAGGTGCCACACACTACTTGTCCGGCTGCAGGAAGCATTTCATAGCGTAGGGCGGCAAGTCCCCGGGCCGACTAGTCGAACCCGGTGCCAAGCGGCATAACAAAGAGTAATATACTCGAAGGCATAATTCTTATCATAGAGATAAAAGAGGGCAGTCCCCGAGCTCTTCTCGGGGGGCGGCCGAAGTCTTGGTACTTTTCATACAAAAGGTAGCATGGTACATACTGCATTTAACTGTAAAATTTTCGGAGGAGATTTGCATTCCATGGCCGCTCTGTCTCTTTGCTGGAGTCGTCCCTCTTGCGTGCTCGGGGCTTCTGAGCGTCGATCAGGTAGTATGAGTCGTTCCCAGCACTTTGCTGATGATGAAGGGGCCTTCCCAAGGCGCCGACAGCTTGTGCTGGCTGGCTGTTCGCTGGATCAGTCGGAGCACAAGGTCGCCCTCTTGGAAAGATCTCGTCCTGACCTTCCTATTGTAGTATCTGCGCAGGCTCTGCTGGTAGATGCTGGACCGGCTGAGTGCCAACAGCCGGCCCTCTTCTAGCAGATCGACGCCGTCTTGACGTGCTTCTTCTGCTTCTTCCTCGGTGTACATGGTGACTCGCGGGGAATCGAACTCTATGTCTGTTGGGATGACGGCTTCAGCACTGTAGACGAGGAAGAAAGGCATGAAGCCGGTTGACTTGTTTGGAGTCGTGCGCAGACTCCAGAGGACGGCTGGCAACTCATCGAGCCAGCAGCCAGCCGAGCGCTCCAGAGGCTCAACCAGTCGGGGCTTGATGCCGGATAGGATGAGGCCGTTTGCTCGCTCCACCTGGCCATTTGACTGTGGATGGGCGACGGACGCTAGGTCCAGTCGGATGCCCTGTGTCGCGCAGAAACGGGCCAAGGCGCCTTTGGCAAAATTCATGCTGTTGTCGGTGATGATGCTGTGTGGTACGCCGTACCGAATTGTGATGTTGGAGATGAAAGTCACGACAGTCGGACCATTCAGTTTCTTGATTGGCTTCGCTTCTATCCACTTGGTGAACTTGTCCACCACGACAAGTGAGTTAAGCCACCTCGTGTCGTCCTGAATGGTCCAACCATGTCTAGGCCCCAAACTGCGAAGGGCCAGGCAATGGGGATGGTCTTGAGTGCAGAAGCCGGCTGATGCAGCTTGGAGCGAAACTTCTGGCACCCTTTGCATTTTTGGACCAATTCCTTGGCCTCTTCTAAGGCCATTGGCCAAAACAAACCATGTTGGAAGGCTTTGGCGACGAGTGCTCTTGAAGCCGCATGGTGGCCGCACTCACCTTGATGGATGTCTTTGAGAATTTCTTGGCCTTGCTTTGGCTCTACGCAGCGCTGGTAGACACCAGTGACACTGCGCCTGACCAGCTCTTTGTTGACTATGGTGTAGGCTGCCGCTCGGCGTTGTACTTGCCGAGCTAAGATCTCATCAGTCGGCAGCTCTTTACTCACCAGGTATTTGAGGATGGGCTGGGCCCATGAGGGTGCTGCTATTTCTTCGACTGCCAGAACTGCGACTTGGACGAGGGCGGCTGGGCTGGGAGGCGGCGGGCTGGAGTCAGCAACTGCTTGCTGGATTAATGAAGTCCCCGGGTCGACTAGTGCAGCCCTCGGGCCGAGTTCTGGAGTCTTCTGGCTGGCCGCCGCAATCCCCGGGCCGGGTTCTGCAGTCCCTGGGCCGGCTTCGACTGTGGCGGCTTTGGAGCCATCTGCCAAAATCCTCGTACCATCTGCTGGGGATCTAGAATCGGATCCGGTTTCTTCGGGGGAAGCCGGCACAAAGATGGAGTCTGATTCTGGTGAAGGCTTGACAGACGGCTTGAGGAGACGCTAAAGGGCGACGCCGGATGGTATTGCTTGGCGGGTAGAGCCGATTCGTGCCAGGGCGTCTGCTTGGTCGTTGTCGTTTCTTGGCACATGGAGGAACTCGCACCCCTCGAAATATCCACTGAGTTGCTGCACGAGGAAACGGTAACTCGCCATGTTTGCATCTTTGGCGTCCCAGTCGCTAGACGACTGCTGGACCACTAAGTCCGAGTCGCCATAACACAGGATCCGGCGAATGCCAAGTTCTTTGGCAAGCCGGAGCCCGTGAATGAGCGCCTCGTATTCGGCAAGTTGTTGGAGGCAGCAAAGTGGATTTGCAGTGCATATTTGAGCTTGTCGCCTTTAGGAGAAGTGAGGACAACGCCGGCTCCCAAGCCGGTGCACATCTTGGAGCCATTGAAATGCATCCGCCAATGGGTGGAGTCGGGCGATGGTGGTAGGTACTGGGTCTCGGCCCAGTCGACGAGGAAGTCGGCCAGTGCTTGTGACTTGATGGCAGTGCGGGGCTGGTAGTAGATGGTGTAGGGAGCCAGCTCTATGGCCCATTTGGCCACTCGGCCAGAAGCATCTCGGCTTCCGATGATCTCGGCAAGTGGGGCCGTGCAGACCACAGTGATTGGATGCTCTTGAAAGTATGGCTTCAAC
The DNA here is from genome assembly GCF_002162155.2 of Triticum dicoccoides. Lineage (NCBI taxonomy): Eukaryota > Viridiplantae > Streptophyta > Magnoliopsida > Poales > Poaceae > Triticum > Triticum dicoccoides. Next base: position 90,354,832 of record NC_041386.1, read on the forward strand.
TTCTTGGCGGCAAAGTGCACGCCATAGCACATCTTCTAGTAGTGGGGGTAGTTCTGCTTGGAGGTCGACAGCACTTCGCTCAGGTAATATACCGGTCTCTGGACAGGTAGTGCCTTGCCTTCCTCCTTGCGTTCCACTACAATGACGGTGCTGACTACCCGGCTGGTGCGGTGATGTATAGGAGCATTGGCTCCTTAGGAGTCGGAGCCGCCAGAACGGGTGGAGTAGTCAACATCTTCTTCAATTGGAGAAAGGCTTCGTCCGCCTTGTGGTTCCACTCGAAAAAAGTGGTCTTCTTCATGAGCTGGTATAAGGGGAGAGCTTTCTCGCCCAGCCGACTGATGAATCGGCCGATGGATGCCAAGCAGCCAGTGAAATTTTGCACGTCCAGCAGTCAGCTGGGTACCTCCATCCTCTCAATGGCCTTGATTTTTACAAGGTTGCACTCTATGCCGCGTTCAGAGACCAGGAAGCCAAGGAGTTGGCTAGCTGGTACTCCGAAGACGCACTTCTCAGGGTTGAGCTTGATCTGGAATCGGCGCAGGTTCTCAAAGGTCTCCTTGAGGTCTTCTAGTAGTGTTCCATGCTTCTCCGTCTTCACCACCACATCGTCCAAGTAGACGTGGGCGTTTCTGCCGAGTTGCTTGAGGAGGCACTTCTGCATGCAACGCTGAAAGGTGGCGCCGGCATTCCTCAAGCCAAACGTCATGGTCAGGTAGCAGAAGGCTCCAAATGGTGTGATGAAGGCGGTCTTCAGTCTGTCAGCCGGGTTCAGCTTGATCTGGTGATATCCTGAATATGCATCCAAGAAGCTCAACAGCTCGCATCCGGCTGTGGAGTCTATCACCTGATCAATTCTTGGCAAAGAAAACGGGTCCTTGGGGCAAGCCTTGTTGAGGCTTGTGTAGTCAATACACATTCGTCACTGCTTGTTCTTCTTCAGTACCAGGACCGGGTTGGCTAGCCACTCTGGAAAGAATACTTCCATAATGAAGCCAGCGGCTAGGAGTCGGGCTATCTCTTCTCCGACAACTCTTCTCTTTTCTTCTGATAGGCGGCGCAAGGGCTACCTGACTGGATTTGCATCAGATTGGACATGTAACTTGTGCTCGGCGAATTCCGTCGGTACACCTGGCATGTCTTTGGGGGACCATGCGAAGATGTCCCGATTCTCATGGAGGAAATCGACGAGCTCGCCTTCCTATTTGCTATCGAGGTTTGCGCCTACGACAGCGTACCTCTCTGGGTGCTCCGGATCCAAGGGTATCTTCTTTGTCTCTTTTGCCGGCTTGAACGAACCCTCAGCCTCCGACTCCTTGGGGTTAGGCGACACCTCTAGCTGCTTGCCGACCATTGCCACAACCCGGTGAAGGAGCCGCTTCTCGGTCGCGATCACCAGGGACTTGGCCAACTGACTACTTTCAGCCGCACAGGCAGACGACTTCCAGTAGTCGCCGGCTACGATTAGAATCCCCTTGGAACTAGGCATCTTCATCTTGAGGTAGGCGTAGTGGGGGACCGCCATGAACTTGGCCAGGGCGGGTCGGCCAAGTAATGCATGGTATGGTCTCTCGAGATCCACCACCTCAAACCAAACTGACTCTCGGCGGAAGTGATATTTGTCTCCAAAGAGGACGTCAATCAGGATCTTGCCGATTTGTGAGCAGGAAAGGCCAGGAACAATGTCGTGGAATACAGTCCGGCTGTTCTGAAGCTGCCTTTGCTTGATTCCGAACTTCTCCATGGTGTCCTTGTACAGGATGTTGATGTTGCTGCCTCCGTCTATCAGAACTCGTGAGAAACGAGCAGCTCATCTATCTGTGGCAAAGGTGGCATCCAAGACCAAGGCATAGGAGCCCGGACTCGGCATCACCTCTGGGTGATCAGCTCTGCTCCAGCTGATAGGCTTCTCGAACCAGTGCATGAATTCTGGTGTCTCTGATGCTACTGCATTCACCTCTTGCTGCTGTAGCCACCTGCTGCGTCGATCATCAGCCCACGCTGGTAAATACCACATAGGCTCCGTGCTCTTCGGGGTACTCGTCTTGTACTGCGCCGACTGGCCTGACAGCCGGCTGCTGGGGCGGAGGCGGAGGCTGCTGCCCAGCAGGCGGGGGAGGCAGGAGGCCGTCTCCTTTGGTGATCCTGGTGAGCCAGTGGCACTTCCAGGTGATGTGGTTCGACGGCTTCGCGCCGCTGTGGAACTTGCAAGGACCATCCAGAGCCTGCTCATATGAGAAAGCCGGCAACCAGTTGGGCTTGCCGCCTTTCTGTCGCTTGGGTGGAGGCTGCCCTTCCGGCTGCTGGTCTTCGACTGTCGCCACCTGCCGGCTGCTGGAGGCCGGCTGTGGGGCCATGCGCTTGTGGTCGCTCTGCTGTTGTCGCCGACTGGCGTCTCTAGCCGGAGTTCTAGGAGCCTAAGGGGCCACTTTGCCAGTCACACTAACTTGAATCTCCGCCTTCAAGGAGGAGTCGGCCGTGGCATACTTGTCTGCTATGATCAGCAGCTCGTCGAGGGTTTCTGGCTCGTCGCAAAGGAGCTTGTGCTTGAGGAGGGTGCCTTCTCTGCACCCGGCGGTGAAGTACTCGATAGCCTGCACCTCGTGCACGCCCTTGCATGAGTTCCGAAGCTCGGCCCAACGCGTGAGGTAGTCGCGAGTCGACTCGTTGGGGCCTTGCACGCACAAGGAAAGCTGACGAGGCTTGGGAGGACGCTTGTACGTGCTTGTGAAGTTGCGGATGAATACATCAGTGAAATCGACCAAGCTGTTGATGCTGCGGGGCTTCAGGCTATTCAGCCATGTCCGGGCCGTGCCCTGGAGCATGAGCGGAACGTATTTTACGGCAACACGCTTGTTGCCGTTCGCTATGTTGATGGCCGTGGAGTAGTCAACCAGTCAGTCCTCTGGCTTCACGGAGCCGGTGTATTTGGGTGTGTCTCTTGGGAGCGTGAACCCTTTGGGAAAGGGCTCGTCTCGAATGCGGGGCCCGAAACAAGGCGGACCCAACTCGTCTTCTTGTTCTAGCGCCAGGGATCGGTGAAGTCGGTCGATCTGGTGGCGGGCGTCGTTTTCTCCGACTCCCTCTCGGCAGCCAAGGCGGTTGCCGAGAGTCGGATGGTCAACAGGCGGCAGGGAGACTCGCCTTTCCTTGCGAAGAGGAGGAGGCAGACAGTCGTCCCGTCGTTCTACTGCTCTTGGGCGGGCGTCTTGGTCGCGCTCTATGGTAATGCGAGTCCGACTGCGGCTGACAACCGGATCCTTGTCTTTCCTTCCTCGGGCGCCGCCAGTCGGCGTCCGAGACGTCGCACCTTGGTCTCGGCGTGGAGGCGCATCATCGTTTTGTTGCTGCGGCGCCTCTGTGCGGCAGCCGGCCTTGTTCTGCGCGGCAGCCGCATCGAGGAGCCGCTGGACTCGCTCCGCCATCAGGCGGCGCTCTTCACCCTCGAAGTTGTCCAGCTCATCCGCCGCCGCCTGGGCGGCTCGAATGTTCTCCGCAGGCGTGGCGTACACAGGGCGATTTGCCCCGAATAGGTTGGCGATGGCCACGCCGCGCTGCTGGACCGCGCCTAGGTGGCTGGGCCCAGTTGGGGCTGGCGAGCCACCTACAGCGCGATCCATATCATGCTGGTAGGCTTCTGACAAGCGTCTCATGCTAGCCAGCTTCTTCGTGCCTTCGACGAGCTGAAGGCGGCGCGCCTCCAACATCTCTGCGTCAGCGTCTTCTGGAATGGGCGCGGTCAGGTCTTGCAGTGCCTCGCCAAGTGGGTCATGCGCTCCTCCGCTGGGATGCTCGTCATGACCGATGACGAGCACCTTTGTGACAGTGCTTCCGTCGCTCTCTGCACGAGGGAGCGGCTCGTCGTAGACCACCACATTGGTGGGGAACGCGTGAAGTGATGCAGTGTCGGAGTCGACCAGCATCGGGTCGGTGGATCCTACAGACTCCAAGTCCACGGCAGGCTCGCCGGTGACATGGAGTTGGTCAAGGAGGCCCGCGAGGAGGCTCTCGGAGCCGCCCGTGCCTGCGTCGGATGCAGGCTCGTCGGAGAGGCGAACCTCGCCGACAAGATCGGCGAGGCAGCTGGCTGCGCAGGCGATGTCAGCGCCGTGCAGTGCGTCGGCGCAAACTCCGTCTGGCATGCCGGGCTGGCTGCGCTTGCCAGGGAGAAAAAGGGTTCCCGTCCAGAGCAGGTCTCCGGACGATGGTGCACCAGGCCCCACGGTGGGCGCCAAATGTCGGGGGTTGGGTACGACATATGCCAAAGGATGGCTTATCATGGTGGGAGCGAGTAGAACGTCGCCGGTGCCTGGAAACGGGATAAGGCGAAGGCATGCACGCCGGCGAATCTTACCCAGCTTCGAGGCTCTCCGTGGAGATAATACCCCTACTGCTGCTCTGTGGGGTCTCCGCATGATTACTATGGCAAAGTGTGTACACAGTTGCTCCTTGAGCTGTTTTCTGGAGGTAGGAGAAGGCAAGGCTAGCTCTCTCCTTCATATATGATCTGGTCTAGTGCTAATGGATTCCAACCCTTTGCATGGGTGCCCTGGGGGTTTATATAGGCCTACCCCCCAGGGGTACAATGGTAATCCGGCTGGATGCGGGCCCAGCCATCAGTCTCTCTGGCCGCCGTCTTATCCGTCGACTCCTAGGGCCCGCCGACTGGTGGGCCCCGCCGACTGGCTCGGTACGGAGCCGACAGGCTGCATCCGCCGTGGGCGGGTCTTGCCGGCTGTAGATTACTGTAGCCGTGACTCTAATGACGCGGGCTCGGTCATGGGGTCATGGCGACAGCTCCGCCGTCTGGCGGGCGATCACTGTGGCCACTCCATGTCGCGTCTGGTTAATGGCGCGTGGGGCCCATGGGAGGGGTCGGCCGACTCCTGGGGGCCGACTCCCAACTGGGCCGACTGGTGGCGCTCTCGCCGTCTTCCGTACGCCCGCCGACTGGTGGGACCCGTCGTCCCTGGGTCGTACCGGTAGGCCGTCGTGGGCACAGGACTCCGCCCACTGGGGCTGACGTCAGGGCCAGCATGGCAATAGTGTCGCGCCGGGCGGAGATCTCTGTGGTACGGCGTACTGTGGCCACGCCTGCCCTTGGAAAAGGGTGGGAGTGGACCTTACTGTGGCCACTCCCCGTCCCGTCCCTCTTTATGAGGGCATGGGGGTTGTTGGCGTCGTGGGCCGACTCCCCATGGCCGGCTTCTCTAGAAGTCGCTAGTCAGGAGTCGGCTCATCCTGAAGTTGTCCTCGGGACTCGGCCGCGAGTGGGCAGTCGGCTGCCTCGCAGCCGACTCTCAGAAGGCGGCTCTTCGTCCTGGGGTCTTGAGGGGTGCGGCCTGCCCCGATGTCTTGAAAGGTTCTGGGCCTGGGTTAGCCTACCCGTGGCCCATTACTACGATAGGTGGCGCTGAGGGAGTCCTGGGTTAGGGGGTCCTCGGACGGCCAGACTATATACTTTAGCCGGATTGTTGGACTATGAAGATACAAGATTGAAGACTTCTCTCGTGTCCGGATGGGACTCTCCTTGGTGTGGAAGGCAAGCTTGGCAATACGGATATGTAGATCTCCTCCCTTGTAACCGACTCGGTGTAACCCTAGCCCCCTCCGGTGTCTATATAAACCGGAGGGTTTAGTCCGTAGGACAACAACAATCATACCATAGGCTAGCTTCTAGGGTTTAGCCTCTACGATCTCGTGGTAGATCAACTCTTGTAATACTCATATCATCAAGAGCAATCAAGCAGGAAGTAGGGTATTACCTCCATCGAGAGGGCCCGAACCTGGGTAAACGTCGTGTCCCCTGCCTCCTGTTACCATCTGCCTTAGACGCACAGTTCGGGACCCCCTACCCGAGATCCGCTGGTTTTGACACCGACATTGGTGCTTTCATTGAGAGTTCCACTGTGCCGTCACCATAAGGCTTGATGGATCCTTCGATCATCGGCGACGATACGATCCAGGGTGAGGTTTTCCTCCCCGGACAGATCTTCGTATTCGGTGGCTTCACATTGCGGGCCAACTCTTTTGGCCATCTGGAGCAGATCGAGAGCTACGCCCCTGCCATTAGGCCAGGTTTGGAAACTTGAATTATACTCCCAACATCCGCGGAGACTTCATCTTCGACGGATTCGAGCCCATGACAAGTGCGCCGCACAGTCACGACGAGCACGACTTAACTCTGCCATCACACAGTGTTCGGGAGATCGCACCTGCAACTACTCCGGGCCTCAAACCGGAACAAATTGCGCCATCTGAGGACGGGTGGATGGACCCCGCCACAGAGGCTGCACTCTCAGCGGCGATAGAGCCTAATACTGACTTCACCTCCTACGAGACCCGTGTCGCCAAACAGTTGGATTCGTCCCCGGCCATGGGCTTCGAGCCGCTTGCGTCCGTGCCTATCGAATCTGATTGGGCACCGATCATGGAGTTTACTTCCGCGGATATCTTTCAGCACTCGCCCTTTGGCGATGTGCTAAACTCTTTGAGGTCTCTCTCCCTGTCAGGAGACCCTTAGCCGAACTATGTCCGGCTGGAATGCGGACGATGAAGAAATTCACTCCCCACCCACCACCCACTTAGTATCCAGTATCGACGATTTAACCGACATGCTCGGCATCGGCTCCAAAGACATCGACGTTATGGACGACAATGCAGGAGACAAACAGGAACCACCGTCCACAGGGCGCTGGACCGCCACCTCATCATATGATATATAGATGGTGGATATCCCCAAAGAAGGTGATGGCAATGAGACAGCAGAGGATAATCCCTCCAAGAAGCAATCCAAGCACCAACGTCAGCGGTGCCGCTCTAAGTCCCGCCATAGCAACGATACCGACACAAGAGATAATAATACTCCGGATAGTGCCGAAGACGACGACAATACCCTCCAGCCAGGCTCAAAGCGGGAGGACGAACAGGCTAGCCCTCCAAAACAGGCAGCAGACGGAGAAACGGAGGATGCCAATTACATGCCTCTCTCTGAAGACGAGGTGAGCCTCGGCGATGAAGAATTTATCATGCCTGAGGATCCCGTCGAGCAGGAGCGCTTCAAGCGCCGGCTTATAGCCACAACAAATAGCCTGAAGAAAAAGTAACAACAACTTCAAGCTGATCAAGATTTGCTAGCGGATAGATGGACCGAAGTCCTTGCGGCCGAGGAAGACGAACTCGAACGCCCAACCAAGAGTTACCCAAAGCGCAGGTTGCTACCCCGACTGGAAGGGGAAGCATTGAAACCCACATCACCAGTGTATGTTGCGCCTGATCGGCCACCTCGCGGCCGAGACAGAGAGGCACATCAGCCCGAAGTCCAGGGCGCACCCCGTCGCTAGACAAACAAAAACACCAAGGCCCGGGGCAACACGCGGGACCTGCGAGACGTATTGGAAAACAAACCAAAACATACAAGATCAATTTATGGATAACGGGGGCGCGCCCCAACGTGGGACGATGATCGTCGCGCCGGATATACCAAAAGCAAATCCGGTCAGGCCGAATACAGCAGACAAGACTCATATGAACTGCGTCGTGATATAGCCCAGCACAGAAGCGCCGCACACCCCCTATGCTTCACTGATGAAGTAATGGATCACGAATTCCCAGAGGGCTTTAAACCCGTAAACATTGAATCATATGATGGTACAACAGACCCCGCGGTATGGATCGAGGATTTCCTCCTCCACATCCACATGGCCCGCGGCAACGATCTACATGCCATCAAGTACCTCCCACTAAAACTCAAAAGACCAGCTCGACATTGGTTGAATAGCTTGCCAGCAGACTCCATTGGCAGTTGGGAGGATTTGGAATATGCATTCCTTGACAATTTCCAGGGCACTTATGTGCGACCACCAGATGCTGATGACTTGAGCCACATAACCCAACAGCCTGGAGAATCGGCCAGGAAATTTTGGACTCGGTTTTTAACTAAAAAGAACCAAATTGTTGACTGTTCGAATGCCGAGGCCTTAGCGGCATTTAAACATAACATCCGGGACGAGTGGCTCGCCCGACACATTGGCCAAGAGAAGCCAAAGTCTATGGCAGCCCTCACGACACTCATGACCCGCTTTTGCACGGGAGAAGATAGGTGGCTGGCTTGCAGCAACAATACATCAAGGAATCCTGGCACTTCAGATGCCAAAGATGCTAATGGCAGACTACGTCGCAACAGGCACAAGCGCCGCAACAACGGCGATAACGCCGAAGACACGACAGTCAATGCCGTATTCAATGGCTCTAAATCCGGTCAGCGGAAAAAGCCATTCAAAAGAAGTAATTCGGGCCCGTCCAGTCTGGACCGCATACTCGATCGCTCGAGTCAAATTCCCGGCACCCCCAATAACCAGCCAATCACACCAACAGAGAATGTTGGGTGTTCAAGCAGGTCGGCAAGTTGAATGCCGAAAATAAGGACAAGGGGCTGCATAGCGACGACGAGGAGGAGCCCTGGCCGCCGAACACAGGAGCACAGAAGAGGTTCCCTCCACAAGTGAAAACGGTGAACATGATATACGCAACCAACATTCCCCAGAGGGAACGGAAGCGCGCACTAAGGGACGTCTATGCGATAGAGCCAGTCGCCCCAAAGTTCAACCCATGGTCCTCTTGTCCGATCACCTTTGATCGTAGGGACCACCCCACTAGTATATGTCATGGAAGATCTACCGCATTGGTCCTGGACCCCATCATTAACGGATTTCACCTCACTCTAGCCCTTATGGATAGCGGCAGCAGCCTGAACCCGCTCTATCAGGATACAGTGCGCAAAATGGGCATAGACCCCTCGAGGATCAAACCCACCAAAACCACCTTTAAAGGTGTAATCCCAGGTGTAGAGGCCTGTTGCATAGGCTCAATCACACTAGAAGTGGTTTTTGGGTCTCCGAACAACTTTCGAAACGAGGAGTTAATCTTCGATATCGTCTCCTTTCGCAGCGGCTATCACGCACTACTCGGACGAACCGCATTTACCAGATTCAATGCAGTACCGCATTATGCATACCTCAAACTCAAAATGCCAGGACCACGCGGGGTTATAACATTCAATGGAAACACAGAACACTCGCTCCGCACGGAGGAGCACACTGCGGCCCTCGCAGCAGAAGCACAAAGCAGCCTTTCAAGGCAAACCGCCAATTCGGCGATAAAGCCCCGGACACCTTCAAGCGAGTCCGGAGTAACCTGCAACAGGATGGCCTGGCACGATCAGAGCTCGCCTAGCAATTCGGCCTCCGTCCTAGTCCCAGTCAAGCGACGAAATCTGTGTCGCGCGTACATAATTACGCATTAACAATACCATGGGCATAGGCGGAGGCACGGCCAGGACACGTCCCACAATGCGGCTCAACCGCCCCATGGACTATATACTTTTATAATTTTCTCTCTTTCAGGACCTTACTCTCTGGAAACCCTTTTCGGCAGTCTGATTGCTGGACGCATTACGGGAAGGAAATACCAAGGAGGCAAGAAACCAAGACGTGCAAGGGAATCCCCAGGTGGTCTCTGATAACGATCGAAATACCTGTTTTAAATACCAATACACAGCTTGCCCTTGGATAGGACATGTCAAATAGTCATATTCTTTTCTTATTGCACTGCTTGTATCCATACGCTTCGACGTATTATTTAATAAAAATGCATAGCGTTAGTTTATTATTGCATTACACTTTTTTTTCTCTCCTTGTTTGCTTATTTACAACAAATTAAACCCGTACGCTCTGGTACGGCCAATACGCCAGGGGCTTCAGTATACCCCATAATACGGCATGAGAAGTCCGAACACTTTCGACAGTGCGGCACCCTGAACTTATAGCACTATATGCATCAGCTCTGAATCATGTCTTGGGTCAATAGTTGGGTTTGCCCGGCTCCCATGTTTTGGTACCTTACGTTCTGCAATATCGGCTAAGGTAGCGCTGGGAGAACTACTGCAATTGTGTCCCGGTTCTTCCAAACGAGCACCACGGTAGAGAAAGCCGAAAATTGACTGTCATGATAAGGCGAGAGCTGGTCACTGTTCGAGAGGTCTCAAGTCCTTAAAGACTTTTTCCGCTTTGGGCGAGGAGTCGGCCTTGCCCGACTTAGGCGTATATAGCGCCCCAAATTCAGCCTTCCGAATGCTAGGGGCTTCGCCAAAATTTAAAATTGTAGACTTCTATGGCGAAGTGAGAGTGATAAAGCCTTATAGTCTGATTGCCTGGTTCGTTGTGTTGAACATCTCCCTCGAAGGACCCAAAATTGGGATAAAGAGTGCTCAGATTTATCCCGAACACCACAGTACTAGTTACATGGGGGCAGAAGCCAATGACTGGCCAACTCTTAGATTTTGTAAATGGCCGCACAGAAGGTAATATTTTAAATTCACAAGCGTTGCATAGCGCAAATGAACTCGTTTCATATTACAGGATCACATGAGTACATTCATTCGAAAATTACATCCTTGGCACATTCCTCCGCCACAAGGCGAGAACCCTTCAGGACACTGTCATAATACATTTCGGGGTGGCGATGCTCCTTGCCTTCCGGTGGCCCCTCCCTCACCAGCTTTACGGCGTCCAGCTTCGCCCAGTGCACCTTTGCCCGGGCAAAAGCCTTGCGCGCACCCTCGATGCAGACGGACCGCTTTATGTCTTCAAGCCGTGGGCAGGCATTCACAAGCCCGATCACCAAACTGAAGTAGCTACGAGGTAGGGGTTCGCCAGGCCACATTCGGACTATAAGAGCCTTCATGGACTGTTCAGCCGCCTTGTGAAGCTCGACCAGTTGCTTCAGCTGGTCGCTCAAACGCATTGGGTGTTCGGTCCCAGTATACTGAGACCAGAACAACTTCTCTGTTGAGCTCCCCTCCTCAGCCTGGTAGAACTCCGTGGCATCCGACACAGTGCGAGGCAGATCTGCGAACGCTCCTGGAGAGCTCCGAACTCGGGTAAGTAAAAGGAAAGTTTCCTTCACATGCTTGCTTTGCATAATGAGTGCCTTACCCGCTGCTATCTTCTTAACCACCTCAATTTCCTGGAGGGCCTTTTGGGCTTCGTCCTTGGCGCTTCGTGCGCTCTTGAGTCCTTTGCAAGCTCGGACTCCTGTGTCTTTGAGTCACGCTCCAAGGACTTATACTTCTCGGCATAGTCCTGGAGCTCTTGCTGCACCTTGCCAACCCAGGCCTCTTGTTTCTCACGCTCGGTGCGCTCCTTGGCCGCTTTGTCTTCGGCCTCGAATAGCGATTTATTTAGGGCCGCCACTTCAGTCGTGGGCCCTAGCAAATTCATGATGATCCTATTAGTCTAAAAACCAAACTTTTCTTTATAATGTTCAGACGGGGTATGACTTACCTTTGTTCTCTTCGAGCTGCCTCTTGGTAAGGCCGAGATCTTCCTGGGACCGCTCAAGGTCCTGCTTCAGCGCAGCGACCTCCGCAGTACGTGCGGCAGCGGCTAGCAGTGAAGCATGCATACACACATAGACATATTCCACTTCTCTATTTGGCCTTTATTTGGCCTTTCTTCGCGAACGCCAAACAGAGCATCAGGGGCTACTGTCTATACGGTAACATTTTATTATAATCTGGTTGCTTACCTCAAAGCCTGTTAGGAGGCTGGCACAGGCTTCAGTCAGTCTGCTTTTGGCAGACTGAACCTTCTCGATCACCGCACTCATGATAGTGCGGTGCTCTTCGTCGATGGAAGCGCCGCGAAGCGCTTCCAGCAAGCTGTCCGATGCCTCTGGATGGACAGAGGCCATTGGCACAGGCGGTTTGCCCCCCTTAGGGACGGGTTGCTCGACAGAGTTCGGAACCACTGGAGGTTTCGGTGCAGTATTCGACTGGGGGCCGAATTTGCTGCCCCCGTCGTCGGAACCAATGGGAGTCTTGCTCCCCTCACGCCTAGTTCCCGGAATGCAGCCTCGAGGCACCTCCAGGATTACCTCCCCTCAGCTCAGTGCCCTTAGAGACAACACCTTGACGTTGTCCATAGGGCGAGGGGAGGAGGCGGTCGAAAGTGAATCGTTGTTCAGATCTGACGAGTCCAAAGAACCATCCGACGAAGATACGTCGATACGGGCTTGGGACGGACTTCATAATCATGTTCAGCGTGATGAGAAGTAGTGCAATAAAACATATCAAGGAATATTATGGTATCCGGATACTTACGTCTTAGCCAGGGGCGTGTCCCTGGGCAACCACTCGTCGTCACTATAGGCGGCCGTCGTGGAGCAGTCCGGGAGGAGGGTCCTTCCCTTTTTGGACCCTTCGGCCTCCCCGGATGGGGCGGCCTTCCTTTTCTTGTCCCCCCGGCTGGGGAGGGGAACTTTTCTCCTCTACCTCGTTTTCGTGGGAGGAAGGCGCCTCGGTGTTTTTGGACAATGAGTCCGATATGACCTTGCGCCGGAGACCCTTCCGGGTCCCCGTGGCCTTCTTCTTGGCCTTCTTCCCCGGCACCTCGAAGGGCGCTGGAGCCAGCATCTCCGTTAGGAGAGCATCTGCTGGATCTTAGGGCAAGGGGACTGGACAATCGATCTGCTCCGCTGTCTTCACCCAGTCCTGTTAAATGGCGTAGAGGCTTAGATCCCGCGCATGGTTAGACTGGGGAAAATGAACATCTTATGAGATATGAAAGACTTACCGCATTGGCAGGGCACTTTGCGCTGAGTCCACGGTCCTCGGTAAGGGGAGGAGGTACCTCGGCACCCTTGAACAGCACCTTCCAGACGTCCTTGTGCGTCGTGTCGAAGAGCTCTCGCAGCGTCTGGTGCTCGGCCAGGTCGAACTCCCACAAATTGAATGCCCGTCGTTGACACGGGAGGATCCGGCAGAAGAGCATGACCTGGACCACATTGATGAGCCTGATTTTCTTGCTCATCATGTTTCGGATACATTTCTGGAGTCCAATCAGCTCCACCGATGAACCCCAGGATAGGCCCTTCTCTTTCCAGGAGGTGAGCCGCATGGGGATTCCGGATCGGAACTCGGGGGCCGCCACCCAGTTGGTGTCGTGTGGCTCGGTGATGTAGAATCACCTCGATTGCCATCCCTTTATGGTATCCACATAGGAGCCTTCCAGCCAGGTGACGTTGGGAATTTTGCCCACCATGGCGCCTCTGCACTCTGCTTGCTGGCCGACCACCACCTTCGGTTTAACATTGAAGGTCTTCAGCCACAGGCCAAAGTGGAGCTTAATGCGGAGGAAGGCCTCACACACGATGATAAACGCCGAGATGTTGAGGATGAAATTGGGGGCCAGATCGTGAAAGTCCAGCCCGTAGTAAAACATGAGCCCGCGGACAAATGGGTGGAGGGGAAATCCCAGTCCGCGGACGAAGTGGGTAAGAAAAACCACCCTCTCATGGGGTTTTGGAGTAGGGACGATCTGCCCCGCATCTAGCAGCCGGTGTGCGATGTCCGCGGCCAGGTATCCGGCTCTCAGTAGCTTTGTGATGTTCTCCTCCGTAACGGAGGAGACCATCCACTTGCCTCCCGCTCCGGACATGCTCGGAGTGGTTCGAGGGGAAAATGCAAACTTGGGTGCTGGAGCTCGAGTGCGCGAGAATGGATGAGCAGGGAGGAAGAAGGCGTGGGTAAAGAGAGGAATCATTGTCCCTTTATAAGGGCGGAAGAAACTATACACCTCCCCACCTGCCTGGTAAACTCGCTTGTTCCCCAAGCGCCGTAATTGATGGCGCGGTTGGGTAACCCACGCCCGTATTGATGAGAATCCCGTGATAAGGGGACACGATCTCTGCTTCGACAAGACGTGCCAATAAAACCGCCTCGCAATATGCACAGTAGCTGGTTGAGAAAAACGGTTTGATTAATAACCGGGCCGTAGTATGATGTCATGCTGCAGAATGTGTCAGCAGATTAGATTTGTGGAAATATTATTCTCTCTACGGAGGTATGTGGAACTTGTTTTGCAGAGCCGGACACTATCCTTGTGTTCAAAATCTTCTATGGAGTATTCGGAGGAAGAACCCGCCTTGCAATGCCGAAGACAATCTACGCGCTGGACTCATCGTCATTGAGGACTGGTTCAGGGGCTACTGAGGGAGTCCTAGATTAGGGGGTCCTCAGACGGCCGGACTATATACTTTAGTCGGATTGTTGGACTATGAAGATACAAGATTGAAGACTTCGTCTCGTGTCCGGATGGGACTCTACTCGGCGTGGAAGGCAAGCTTGGCAATACGTATATGTAAATCTCCTCCCTTGTAACCGACTCTGTGTAACCCTAGCCCCCTCAGGTGTCTATATAAACCGGAGGGTTTAGTCTGTAGGACAGCAACAATAATACCATAGGCAGCTTCTAGGGTTTAGCCTCTACGATCTCGTGGTAGATCAACTCTTGTAATACTCATATCATCAAGATCAATCAAGCAGGAAGTAGGGTATTACCTCCATTGAGACGGCCCGAACCTGGGTAAACATCGTGTCCCCTGCCTCCTGTTACCATCCGCCTTAGACGCATAGTTCGGGACCCCCTACCCGAGATCCGCCGGTTTTGACACCGACAGGCGCCCCCCCCCCCCTCCTTGTCCAATTGGACTAGAAAGGGAGGGGGCGCGCGGCCTGCCCTGGCTGCCTCTCCTCTTCTCCACTAAGGCCCATGTAGGGCCATTAAACCCCCCACGGGGGTTCCGGTAACCCCCGGTACTCAGGTATATATCCGATAACCCCCAGAACCATTCCGGTGTCTGAATATAGTCGTCCAATATATCAATCTTCATGTCTCGACCATTTCGAGACAACTCGTCATGTCCGTGATCACATCTAGGACTCTGAACTACCTTCGGTACGTCAAAACATACAAACTCATAATATAACTGTCATTGAAACTTTAATCGTGCGGACCCTACGGGTTCGAGAACTATGTAGACATGACCGAGACACGTCTCCGGTCAATAACCAATAGCGGAACCTGGATGCTCATATTGGCTCCCACATATTCTACGAAGATCTTTATCGGTCAGACTGCATAACAACATATGGTGTTCCCTTTGTCATATGTATGTTACTTGTCGAGATTCGATCGTCGGTTTCTCAATACCTAGTTCAATCTCGTTACTGGCAAGTCTCTTTACTCGTTCTGTAATACATCACCCGGCAACTAACTCATCAGTTGCAATGCTTGCAAGGCTTATAGTGATGTGCATTACCGAGTGGGCCCAGAGATACCTCTCCGACAATCGGAGTGACAAATCCTAATCTCGAAATACGCCAACCTAACAAGTACCTTCGGAGACACCTATAGAGCACCTTTATAATCACCCAGTTACGTTGTGACATTTGGTAGCACACAAAGTGTTCCTCCGGTAAACGGGAGTTGCATAATCTCATAGTCATAGGAACATGTATAAGTCATGAAGAAAGCAATAGCAGAATACTAAATGATCGTGTGCTAAGCTAACGGAATGGGTCAAGTCAATCACATCATTCTCCTAATGATGTGATCCCGTTAATCAAATGACAACTGATGTCAATGGCTAGGAACATAACCATCCTTGATCAACGAGCTAGTCAAGTAGAGGCATACTAGTGACACTCTGTTTGTCTATGTATTCACACAAGTATTATGTTTCCGGTTAATACAATTCTAGCATGAATAATAAACATTTATCATGACATAAGGAAATAAATAATAACTTTATTATTGCCTCTAGGGCATATTTCCTTCAATGACAACTAGAACCGGATACTTAATAAAACACACCCTTTCAAGTGCCAGATACAACTCGGTGATCGCTCTCTAACAGGGCGACAAGGAGAGGATCGCCGGGTAGGATTATGCTATATGATGATACTTGGTGAACTTACCATCTACTCTCTTCTACATGCTGCAAGATGGAGGTTGCCAGAAGTGTAGTCTTCGATAGGACTAGCTATCCCCCTCTTATTCTGGCATTCTGCAGTTCAGTCCAGATATGCTACCCATTTTTCATTTGATACCAATAAATACATATGTAGTGTAGCTCCTTGCTTGCGAGTACTTTGGATGAGTACTCACGGTTGCTTTTCTCCCCCTTTTCCCTTTTTATACCCGATTGTTGCGACCAGACGATGGAGTCCAGGAGCCAGACGCCACCGTTGACGACAACTCCTACTACACTGGAGGTGCCTACTACTACGTGCAGGCCGCTGACGACGACCAGGAGTAGTTTAGGAGGATCCCAGGCAGGAGGCCTCGCCTTTTCGATCTTTTCTACTTTTCTGCTAGCCTTCTTAAGGCAAACTTGTTTAATCTTATGTCTGTACTCAGATATTATTGCTTCCTCCGACCCTTGTGTATTCGAGCCCTCGAGGCCCCTGACTTGTAATATAAAGCTTGTATTATTTTAATTTTTGTCTAGAGTTGTGTTGTGATATCTTCCCGTGAGTCCTTGATCTTGATCGTACACATTTGTGTGTATGATTAGTGTACGGTCAAATTGGGGCCGTCACAAGTTGGTATCAGAGCCGACTGCCTGTAGGAATCCCCCTTCCACACTCCTTGGCCAAAGTTGAGTCTAGTCGATGAATTGTTTTTACTAACTTGGCTGTGTGGCCCATGGGCCCACGTCGTCATTGGGTGGTATTAGGATCTTTTAATCCTCGTCTATACTCTAGGACTCTGATCTCTCTTCTCTTCGGGTTAAAGATTTTCCTAACTCTAACATTAGGATCTCGTGATCACATCCACCTGGAGAGCCCCTTATTACAGATGATCTCCTGCTGCATCAGAAGATTCCGTAGATACTCTTAGATGTTCTCTCAAGACTTTGTGCCTGTTACTTTTGCAATTCCATACCACCAAAATATCCCTATGGATAAATACATACACCCGTCATTCTTACTTTAATTCCCAGTTGATCTTGTTATTACAATATACCCCGTACTTCGCTCTATTGCTCCGAGAAAACTTTGTGCTTACTGCCTTATAGTTCCTTGTCGCCTGAATACACCTATAAATTAATCCTCACACTTACCAAGGATTTGTTTCTCCCCAGTTGTTCATGTGACCACACAAGTCTTCGAAATTCTATTCAATCTCCCGAAAATCCTTAGCAACCTATTGCTCTTGAAATTCTTGCTTGCCTGCATAATGATTAATCCCATAAGTCTAGTAATCTTATTGGCATTCATTGTCATTATCATTTTGAGTCTATTGATTCAATATGCTGTGAATGCTCGCAATCCTCAACCAGATCCTAGAATTCATCCTTCCGGCTCAGGCATCATTTTGAACATGAGCTGATCCTCGACCAATCAAGTTGTCGTTGAATGCACTCCTAAGTCTATTCAACTTATCCATTCTTAATCAGAGTGCTTGCTTCTGATCCCTTGATTTGGAAATCATAACTCCTTTATATTTGAGCTCTGAGTTAGTCAGTTCTTTCTATAATCCAATGTCTTTGCATTGATTCTTCCTCTGGTTGTGTGCTGATACTCACATCAGATCCTTTGTGGACCACCAGATCCTTTATTGGATTTTATCCGACAACGTCCTTCATACTCAATAACCTTGTGAGCCTTTCCTAGGATACATAATGCCTTTGCAAAATTGTATCCTCTACTTTCTGAACCATTGCTCTGCTTTCGAGCTAGTGATAATTACTGTCGAAGCTTGTGGTATTATTTTCTAAGACGCCCGATGGGTTGAACCTATGCCTTCCTTCATCTGTGTGAACCCGAAAGTTTTTCACGAGTCATACACTTCTGGTACTTTGCTAGATAAAATTTCAACACTACAACTTCTTCGAAAGTAAGAGGTGAATGGAAGGTTATACATTGAAGAAGTGGGAGTCGACCTTGAACTTTGTGTTCATGCCCATGGACACGATGTATATCCTATCATGGAAGCTTCTTGTAGTAATAACTATTCCCTTGATATAATATCATTTGGTATCTGTGAATTGATCCTTTGCAATCGTGGTTCTGGCCATGTTCTTTTTTAAATACCATTTCTCGGACAAGTTGAAGTACTTGTGTTCTATAGATCATTGCACCCATCCAACCTTTACTTTGATCTACCGTCGTGTATTACACTCTGGTATCTCAAGAATATCATAGAAGTGCATAACTTCTTATGGGTTCTTCACCAACTATTATTTCTCACTGATTCCAAATTTTCCTGGGTTTTGGGTTGTCGTCAACTGAGAACACCGAATAGTGAATCGAGTCCACACCTCTATTCAATAACTCTAAGTAAGTTTCGTTGCTTACGAGTTTAATAATCCTTCAATTCATCCCAAGCCTGGTCGGCTATATCGTTATCGTGCTAAATTTTAACTATGCTACCTGGTCCTTTCCGGAGCACAATTTTCGACGATGAGCTAAGCTTACATCGATCTTCCTCGTCATATCATTTCACCTTGAGCAACAAGCTTGATTCCGAGTTTGTGTCGTATATGTGGTTCCAATAATCTTTCACTGCATCAGTCCTTTTGCTTTATGCCGTCGATGGTCGATTACACCTTCATGAAACCTCTCGACAAATTTGTCATGATCGTCATCAACATTTTGACTCCTTCCAGGATATCAACCGAATTCATGATGGTAAGTACCATCCTCATCCCTTGTTAATTTGAGTTACCTTCGACAACATCCTTATCTTTCTTTCATCATAAACTTGTTCATGTTGTGGATGCAACTTGCTATCGAGCTTGTATTATGTTCTACCCAAGCTTTTAAATCTAGGCCGATATGACCGATATATAGGCCGATATATCACTTTTGGGGCTCTACTGATATAAGCATAACATATCATTTGGTAAATATCATTTTCCAACATATCATCTGATATGGACCGAAATATCAAGCGATATGGCCGATATCTAGCCCGATATGTCCACCGATATAGAACGATATGTAGATGACAACAATTTTTCATTAGAAAGTGGTAAAATAACATTATGCATTTACAATGTCATTATATATTTTTACAACTTCATTATATATTATCCAGACATGCACAATGTTTTGTAAAATGCATATATATTGTATTGTTTCGAATCATAGAGTAAGGATTTTGTGAATCCTTCCTTAATAGTTTCTTTATCAACAAGTTAATAAACTAGGAATCTAAAAGTGTTATGTTAAAGCATTGAGATCATACATTTTATTTTACTAAAAGTAAATATTTTGACAAGAATAATGAAAAAAACTAGATTTGGTTTCTCCGATATATTACATATCGTCCAATATATCACCCGATATCCAACATCTGATATGTCGAAGCCAAACTGATACGAACCCGATATCTGATATTTTGAAGCTTGGTTCTACCTTGAAGTATTACCACCTTTTATGTCAAGGATGTTGTGAGAATTTCTCCACCTCTTAAGAATTCTTGATATAGTAATAATTCTCACCATCTCCATTCATTTCTTGGTCCCCGTGTTATTTCTAACCGGAATACCGACAACTAAACTATGATGTGTGAATTCAAAACTTCTGGCAACTCTATTGCTTGGAAGTGAATGGTCGATAGTTTCATTCTACTTATTTTGTTCATTTAGTCACCATTCTAACATTGATCGTGCGACCCAGCCCATATTTCGGGTGCACCTCTCAATCAATGTTCAATTGTGTATGCTTTCCTCGAGCACACCATTATATCATTTGATCTAACAAATGTTATCTCCTTGTTCACATGATTGTGGAAACCCATCTTTTTGGAAATCTGGAGGAATGGTCGTTGAGCCATTAGCCACCTCCTCACCCTCTCCTTGGCTTAATGATGAACTCTTGTTTCGGAACTCGCTTCCATAGTTCGTTTCCCGAGAATCTTACAATATCATCTCGTCAATTGGTGTTGCGCCTTTTCTTTTGAGGCATCCTGAGTCTGAGGTAACCCGACACCGATTAGATCTGAACCTCAATCAGATATGATGGTGGGAACATATTTCCAAGAGTAATAATAATGGTCTTTATATGACCCGGTAAGGTATTATCGTGCCCAGCACACCTGGCGGGAGGACCTATTGTTACTATTTCCTTTTTAGCAAGGCTATCCTTTCTTCCATGAGGAAATTGTAAGACTTATTCTATAAGTTGTTCCTGATGGATCCTTTGTCTATCCAAAGTCTGATCTTTACCTAGTGACCATGTCAATGCTATCTCAAAACATGTCTGTGGTACTCCAAATTTCAACAAGAACATTTGAAGCCCAATATTAAATGTTTCCTGCTCAATTATCCAAACACCAATGTATGGGTAATGTCATGAAATTTCTCTCCCCTTACCTAAAGAGTTTTCTACATCATATCCTGTCATGGATATCATGCTCTGCTTGTCCTTGGGAAGGATATACCCTTGAAATATGTCTTTAAACACATTTTCCTTTCCATTGTTCTGTTTAATATGATAATCATATTTCCTTTCCATTGGTTGGTTTAACGTTGCTTGTGATCTATAAGATCTAAGCAGTAATATTCTCCTGCTTATGTAAACATCTCGGTGTACAATTCTGTCAGCAAGACCCTGTTACTATTGTTGATGACATTCCGATAGCCACCGATGGACGAGAACTTTACCTATTGGTCCGCCTCGTTCAACGAGCAGGAAAATGGTTCTCTTCGTTCCTCGCCCTTGATACCGATGTTGTTGCTGACATAATCGACAGGCTACCCCCTGACATGCCTTGCTTGCATGATCACGTAAGACATCTCCGCCCTTCCTACTTTTAACCCACATGGTGGGACCATAACCCACAGTTCCACATGATCGAAACCTGACTCTCTGGTACAACCCTGTTTCTAATGGTTATTCCCCACGCTAGGCTTCGTATATAATTCACGAGCCACCCTCATAGAGTTATATTCTGGTATCAGATACAATATTATTTTTCGTTTCCCCGAACCCCTTCCACACTCTGTTTCATGCATCGAACGATTGCCTGCCGCTCGAAACTTCTCATGATACCTTCTTACTTTGCTCTCGATATTGTTTCAATTCGAGAGTTACTTTCCCCCACCTTCCCCATTGTTATCTGCCAGATAGCCACCCTTGTAAGGTCCGTTCTACCGGAATACCCACCCTTTATTCTTTCATAAGTACGATGGAGTTCCCGAAGAAAGGATGTCGACTTCATCATGATGACCTAAAGCAGAGAAATGAAGACATCAACGTAATGGGTCGGCCTCTTCGAGAAGAGCAACCAAGATCGAGAAGATTCGTTAGAATTTCATAAACAGATCTTTCCCCCTTACTCCCGCTCCTAAATCTCAGGACGAGATTTCTTGTAGTGGAGGAGAATTGTGACGACCGGATAATTAAGCTACATTAACCCTCGCCTAATGATTCCACATCACCTCGATTACTGTTGTTACTCTTGCGTAGTTCAAAACCGATTCGAAATTCAAATTTAAAATAAAGTCAAACTAGAAAAAAAATTCAAATGTCAAAACTAAAAAGTACAAACGGTGAAAAATAATGCATATGTAATTATGGTGAAGAAACCACATTTTTATAAAGTGTTTAAATGCTCTAATATAAATAAAATAGAAGCAAACATAATTATTGAAATGCCTTTACTAATTAATAAAATATCAAACTAAATTATTTGGGGACTAGACTTTTGGTGGCAGTGCAGCATATTGCATAGTATTTATATGTCAAGGCTCCACTTTTTACAAAAGTCATTTGGTTCAAGTTTTAAATGGAAAACAGAAGCTAATTAAAAGAAAAAGAAAATAAAAAGGCTAACGAAAAAGAAAAGGAGAAAGAAACCTAACTACTATACACTTAAGGCCCAGCCCACCTTCCCCCACTCATCCCCTTCCCCTGTACAAACTGAGGGTGTGGCAGCCATCCAGCCACCGTGGCCGTGCCCTGTCTGCGTGCCGGCCATCCCACGGTCACCCCGGTGGATAAGACGTCGCCGCGACCCCTCCCAGCAACCCTAGCTCATTCCCCTCTTTTTCTCGCGTTGCCATCATCTTCCCCACGCTCGGCCGAACCACCGTCGTCATGACCCCTGTCGAAGCCGCGCCCACTGTCGTCCCCGCGCCAAGCTAAGGCGTCCGTCGGCTCCGCCATAGTCCGGCGCGTCGCCTACAACCAACCGTTTGTGCTGTGAGCACCTGCATCGCCGAATTCTCCATCGTCTTCAACCCTCGGCCACCGACGCATCCATGATGATTGCCGCCGCTCTACTGCTCCTAAGTCATCGCCGAGCCTTCCTTGTGCTCCTAGGTGAGCCGCGCTACATTCCCCTCTCTCGGATGCGTCCCGCCCTTCCTCTAGCTGTCGTAGGACGCCATCGTGCCATGGCCGAGGCCTGCGCCGCTGCTTATTCGCTACCGACAGTCCAAGCCACGAGACTACCAGCCCATGTCCCCGTCGATTCCTGCGCTTCCAGGAAGGCCATTGAGCTCCTCAACTCGTCCAGTAGCGCGCTGTGGCGTCGAATCCGTCAGGCTCCCATAGCCACCGCCGCAAACCAGCGACCCTGGCTCCCCTGCCTCGTGCCCTGACCACGCGCCTCTACACCCGCGCGCCCGTGCCCGCACCCGCTACCGCCCGCCCTTGCCTGCTGCCGCTGTCCCGCGACCGCGGCTGTCACTGCTGATGACCGTCTTCTGTTGCCGTTGCGCCCCGCTGCTCCCGCGCTCGCTGTCGCCATGCCCGCTGCCAACCGAGCACCGCCGGTGTTTTCCGCGACGCCGGCGGAGCCACCGGTCGCCTCCACACCTGCGGCCAATCCCCAACCGAAGCGCCACACCAGGGGCCCTCCAACGCGCCCGCCTGGGCCCCTAACGGTCGCCGGAGCCGACCGGAGCCTCTCTGCCTCCCCCTGCTATCCGCTGTCGTTGCCTTCCACTTGGCCGCATTCCGCACCTCCCCAGGTCGCGCTCGGCCGCGGCCG
>NC_041386.1:90378267-90379129 GCF_002162155.2 Triticum dicoccoides
TGCCCGACGTAGCCCCTGCTGGCCGGCGGCGCCGCGCCCAGCTCCCGGCCATGGCCTCTGTTGCCCGTGCCGGCCGATCCCCTCTTTAGCTTAGCGGGGTTAATCCCATTTTAATTTAAGCGTTAACCCCCCCTGTGACACTGACATGTGGGGCCCCACGCCCCCTGTTAAAGTTAAAAAAAAAGAAGAAATAGAAAAATTAGTTTAAAAACAAATAAATTAACTTAATTAATTTGTCTAATTAGCTAATTGATTAATTAGTTAATACTAATAGAAACTGACATGTGGGTCCCCTGCCTAGTTGACCAGTCAACTGGTCAATAGTTGACCTGGTCAACGGAGCCCACTATCAGCCTCTGGTGGCCCTGCTGTGTGCACTCTGCTGGGTGCACATAGCAATTTCACCTTTTAATTTGAATTAGAAATAATTTCAGAAATTGTTTTAAACTTAGAAAATTCATAGAAAATAATTCGTAACTCGGATGAAAATACTTTGTATGTGAAAGTTGCTCAGAACAATGAGACGAATCCGAATACGCAGCTTGTTCGTCCGCCACACCTCCCTAGCATAGCGAACACACAACTTTCCCCCTTCGGTTCATCTGTCCGAAAACGCAAAACACCGGGAATACTTTCCCGGATGTCCCCACCCCTTCGCCGGCAGCACCTAGTACTGCGTTAGGTCATCCCTAGCAATGTGTATTGCCATGTTATGCTTTGTGATGCTTTGATTGCTCTGTTATTTATTGTGTTCCCCTCCGTTACTTCTTTCTGGTAGACCCTGATACCGCTGCCAGTATCCCTATGATCAACTACATTGACGACGAACCCTTCTTGCCAAAGCAACCAGGCAAGCCCCCCC
>NC_041386.1:90379454-90393231 GCF_002162155.2 Triticum dicoccoides
ATCGCCTATTCTACTCTCTACTGCTTGCATTAGAGTAGTGTAGCATGTTACTGCTTTTGGTTAATCCTATTCTGTTGCATAGTCTGTCATTGTTGCTTCAGTTGTTGATACCTTACCTGCAATCCTAAATGCTTAGTATAGGATGCTAGTTTATCATCAGTGGCCCTACATTCTTGTCCATCTGCCATGCTATACTATCGGGCCGTGATCACTTGGGAGGTGATCACGGGTATATACTTATACATAATATGTGATACAGATGGTGACTAAAGTCGGGTCAGCTCGTAGAGTACCCGCAAGTGATTTCGATGTGGGGGCTGAAGGGGCAGGTGGTTCCATCCAGGTAGTGGTGGGCTAGGGTTCCCAATGGCCCCCGACTGTTACTTTGTGGCGGAGCGACAGAGCAGGTTGAGGCCACCTAGGAGAGAGAGGTGGGCCTGGCCATGGCCGGCTTCCGCGGTTACTTCAATTAACATGCTTAACGAGATCTTGGTATTTGATCTGAGTCTGGCCACTGGCCTATACGCACTAACCAACTACGCGAGAACAGTTATGGGCACTCGACTTCGTGATATCTGCCGAAGCCTTCGTGACGTTAGCGGCTAAGCGGTGCGAGCCGGATTGGACTGGAACGCCTGCTCTTGTATTAGGGAAGCTAGGTATGCTTCCGGCCGCCCACGCAACGTGCAAGTGTGCAATGGGCGATGGGCCCAGACCCCTGCGCCATAGGATTTAGACTAGCGTGCTGACCTCTCTGTTGTGCCTAGGTGGGGCTATAATCTGTTGATCTTTCCAGGCCGGACATGACCCAGGAAAGTGTGTCCGGCCAAAGGGGATCGAGCGTGTTGGGAAATGTGGTGCACCCCTGAAGGGAAGTTTATCTATTCGAATAGCCGTGTGATAACCCACAAGTATAGGGGATCGCAACAGTTTTCGAGGGTGGAGTATTCGACCCAAATTTATTGATTCGACACAAGGGGAGACAAAGAATATTCTCAAGTATTAGTAGCTGAGTTGTCAATTCAACCACACCTGGATAACTTAATATTTGCAGCAAAGTATTTAGTAGCAAAGTAATATGATAGTGGTGGTAACGGTAGCAAAAGTAATATTTTTGGTGTTTTATAGTGATTGTAATAATATCAACGGAAAAGTAAATAAGCGAAGAACACTATATGGAAAGCTCGTAGGCAATGGATCGGTGATAGAGAATTATGCCGGATGCGATCGATCATGTAATAGTCATAACCTAGGGTGACACAGAACTAGCTCCAGTTCATCAATGTAATGTAGGCATGTATTCCGAATATAGTCATACGTGCTTATGGAAAAGAACTTGCATGACATCTTTTGTCCTACCCTCCCGTGGCAGCGGGGTCCTGATGGAAACTAAGGGATATTAAGGCCTCCTTTTAATAGAGTACCGGACCAAAGCATTAACACATAGTGAATACATTAACTCCTCAAACTACGGTCATCACCGGGAGTGGTCCCGACTATTGTCACTTTGGGGTTGCCGGATCATAACACATAATAGGTGACTATAGACTTGCAAGATAGGATCAAGAACTCTCATATATTGATGAAAACATAATAGGTTCAGATCTGAAATCATGACACTCAGGCAGTAGTGACAAGCATTAAGCATAGCAAAGTCATAGCAACATCAATCACAGAACATAGTGGATACTAGGGATCAAACCCTAACAAAACTAACTCGATTACATGATAAATCTCATCCAACCCATCACCATCCAGCAAGCCTACGATGGAATTGCTCACGCATGGCGGTGAGCATCATGAAATTGGTGATGGAGGAAGGTTGATGATGACGATGGCGACGGATTCCCCTCTCCGGAGCCCCGAACAGACTCCAGATCGGCCCTCCCGAGAGAGTTTAGGGCTTGGCGGTGGCTCTGTATCGTAAAACGTGATGAATCCTTCTTTCTGATTTTTCTCCCCGCGCACGAATATATGGAGTTGGAGTTGAGGTCGGTCGAGTGTCAGGGGGCCCACAAGGCAGGGGCGCGCCTAGGGGGGTAGGGCGCGCCCCCACCCTCGTGGACAGGTGGAGGCCCCCCTGACATGGATTCTTCTTCCAGTATTTTTTATATATTCCAAAATAATTCTCCGTTGATTTTCAGGTCATTCCGAGAACTTTTATTTCTGCACAAAAATAACACCATGGAAATTATGCTGAAAACATCGTTAGTCCGGGTTAGTTCCATTCAAATCATGCAAGTTAGAGTCCAAAACAAGGGCAAAAGTGTTTGGAAAATTAGATATGACAGAGACGTATCACCGTGTCCCTCAGTGAAAGGACGACCCGGAGTTGTACCTTGACCTTATGACAACTAGAACCGGATACTTAATAAAACACACCCTTTCAAGTGACAGATACAACTCGGTGATCGCTCTCTAACAAGGCGACGACGAGAGGATCGCCGGGTAGGATTATGCTATGCGATGATACTTGGTGAACTTACCATCTACTCTCTTCTACATGCTGCAAGATGGAGGTTGCCAGAAGCGTAGTCTTCGATAGGACTAGCTATCCCCCTCTTATTCCGGCATTCTGCAGTTCAGTCCACATATGCTACCCCTTGTTCATTTGATACCAATGCATACATATGTAGTGTAGCTCCTTGCTTGCGAGTACTTTGGATGAGTACTCACGGTTGCTTTGCTCCCCTTTTCCCCTTTCTATACTCGATTGTTACGACTAGACGATGGAGTCCAGGAGCCAGACGCCACCGTCGACGACAACTCCTACTACACTGGAGTTGCCTACTACTACGTGCAGGCCGCTGACGACGACCATGAGTAGTTTAGGAGGATCCCAGGCAGGAGGCCTCGCCTTTTCGATCTTTGCTACTTTTCTGCTATCCTTCTTAAGGCAAACTTGTTTAACCTTATGTCTGTACTTAGATATTATTGCTTCCGCTGACCCTTGTGTATTCGAGCTTATGTATTCGAGCCCTCGAGGCCCCTGGCTTGTAATATAAAGCTTGTATTATTTTAATTTGTGTCTAGAGTTTTGTTGTGAATCTTCACGTGAGTCCTTGATCTTGATCGTACACATTTGCGTGTATGATTAGTGTACGGTCAAATCGGGGGCATCACAACATCCAAGCTTTAGCGATAGCCATGGCAGAGCTTGTGGGCGTCGAGGAGGTCAACAGGGGTGAGCAGCCATAGGGGGCGCCATCGTCGGGAAAGGGCAGTTGTCCTCGCCCGATATTTGATTGGGAGGAGGGATATGGTGACTATCGACATATAATCGGGGAGGTTGTTGATGAAGTCTAGGCCTGCTGGAGTCGCTTGCGGTTCTTTCTCGACCCGCCTCCGCTTGTTGGCAGCCTCATTCTCCACCTCGTTGGCGGCGACAGAAACCTCTATCTCCATATTCACGCCGTGCCCCGGTGTTTCAGCAACCTCGGTGTCGCCACTCCCTTCGATGGGGCGCTTTGGTGGCATCCTCGTACACTGACGGCTTTGAGGACTCAGAGTGGTGTCGAGGATACGGGCGGAGAGAGAGGAATTGTGTGTGTGGCGAGTATGGGGGGTGCGGCCGCTCGGCGGTGCCATTAATATAGACCAGTGGGAGCGAGGCGGGCGGCAGTCCAAGGCTGTCTCGCTTCCCCATGAGAACGAGTGCTTAATCTCTAGTATTAATGAAATCTATGCTTAATTACTGAATTTTAGTTGCAAAAAATAGATAGTGCTATTGATTTTTAGTTGCATATTTTGACAAATTGCAGTGTCTCTTGGATTAGCGCCGAAGTCTGGCTTTAATTTGCATACCGTAATCTGAACTGTATGCGTTGAAGAGATGCACAGATCCTGCGTTGAACAGCTTGTACGCTTCTCGATGAGCCTACGCACCGGACTGCGCTCGCATGCCTCCCGTTCAGTCAAGCAGCTGTCCACATGACACCTCCTATAGACATTAAAACCAAGACACATGGCGTCGCGGGAATGGTTAATAGAACACACACGGTTTGCATTATACAAACGTTTGAGATATTAAAGTGGCAGCTATTTTTCAAAATGCCTTTGTTGGCTGTCATTATTCGAGTGTGCCTTCTCTCAAAATGGACACGAAAAATACCACAGCATGTCGGATGCCATTCCATGATAGCATGCCAAGTTTCATGAATTTCAGATGAGTTTTAGATTTACTAGAATTTAAAAACAAAGTATCTCAACGTTTTGCCGGCAATCAACGGTGCCATGGTGTTTGAAATTCATTCCCATTTCTTGCATGGGACCTAAGCATGCACCCAAGGACACATATTTGATTTTTCAACCAATTTATATGCACTGGAGCATGTGCATGTAGTTCAAATCTGAATTACGCACATAAATGCATTGAAAACTCAGTTAATGCATAAAAATGTCCAAACGAACCCCAAAAAATCACAAAAATTGACACAACACTCCTATTTTTCTATGTTGACACGAGAAAAAATTTGAAAGCAATAAAAGGCAATGGATATCGTTTCGTCCCCAAAGGTGGGACGTTCCCTATCGAAACCATCATGCTTGTTGAGATAAGCTCTGGTTTGTGAGAAGCTTATACCCAAACCTTCCCCAAACGGGACAAATCTTTTACCATGGCAAGTTGATGCCGCTCCATGATACCATGCCAAGTTTCATGAATTTCACATGAGTTTTGGATTTACTAGAATTTAAAAACTAGGTATCTCAATGTTTTGCCGGCAATCAACGATGCTCTGGTGTTTGAAATTCATTCCCATTTCTTGCATGGGACCTAAGCATGCACCCAAGGACACAGATTTGATTTCAACCAATTTATATGCACTAGAGCATGTGCATGTAGTTCAAATTTTAATTATGCACATAAATGCATTGAAAACTCAGTTAATGCATAAAAATGTCCAAATGAACCCCGAAAAATCACAAAAATTGACACAACACTCCTGTTGTTCTATGTTGACACGAGAAAAAAATTGAAAGCAATATGAGGCAATGGATATCGTTTCGTCCCCAAAGGTAGGACGTTCCCTATCGAAACCATCATGCTTGTTGTGATAAGCTCTGGTTTGTGAGAAGCTTATACCCAAACCTGCCCCAAATGGGACAAATTTTTTACCACGGCATGTTGATGCCGCTCCATGATATCATGCCAAGTTTCATGAATTTCTAACAAGTTTTGGATTTAGTACAATTTAAAAACCAGGTATCTCAACATTTTGCCGGCAATCAATGGTGCCCTGGTGTTTGAAATTCATTCCCATTTCTTGCATGGGACCTAAGCATACACCCAAGGACACAGATTTTATTTTTCAACTAATTTATATGCATTGGAGCATGTGCATGTAGTTCAAATTTGAATTATGCACATAAATGCATTGAAAACTCAGTTAATGCGTAAAAATGTCGTCCAGACGAACCCCGAAAAATCACAAAAAAATAACACAACACTTATGTTGTTCTATGTTGACACGAGAAAAGTTTTGAAAGCAATAAGAGACAATGGATATTGTTTCATCCCCAAAGGTGGGGCCTTCCCTACCGAAACCATCATGCTTGTTGTGAGAAGCTCTGGTTTGTGAGAAGCATATACCTAAACCTGCCCCAAATGGGACAAAAAAATTACCACGGCATGTTGATGCCGCTCCATGATAGCATGCCAAGTTTCATGAATTTCAGACGAGTTTTGGATTTACTAAAATTTGAAAACAAGGTATCTCAATGTTTGCGGCCGAGTGACGGTGGCAGGGTGTTTGACATTCATTCCCATTTCTTGCATGGGACCTAAGCATGCACCCAAGGACAAAGATTTAATTTTCAACCAATTTATATGCACTGGAGCATGTGCATGTAGTTCAAATTTGAATTATGCACGTAAATGCATTGAAAACTTAGTTAATGCATAAAAATGTCCAAACGAACCCAGAATAGTTCCAATTCTTTTATGACACACATATAGTTGCATGTTCACTGCAGATAAAAGGTCTAGCCATTCAAACACCATCCATGGCCACTGGGACCCGATTATGTAATTCAAATCAAGATGAAAAATCAAGTAGATCCCACACAGTTTATTATAACCAACCGTGTGAGATGCAGCACGAAATATCTTGGAGCACCGACGGAGTATAGTACGCATACAGCTTACGCGAGAAGGTGCGACGGATATAGTCCACAGCCCGCTCTGAATAAGGGACCGTGTCTGATGACACTTTGCGCACCAGTTTTTTCGCTAAAGCGATTCCAAATTTTCGGCTTCCGCAAAAATATCTAGCTCCCCGCCCCCTCCCCCTTACCAAAAGCGACATTTCCCCTGTTTCCGCCTTCCTTTCCAAGTTGAAACCTTCACTCCTTGCTTGCAGCGCCACCTCCTCGCCGGCACCCTCCTTCATGCTGCTCGGCCTCGCCTATCCAGGCAGGTAATCCACAGCCGACCCCCATCCTCCTCCTCCTTCCACATCCCACATGCCCCGACCGCCGGCGCGAGTGTGACACCTTCCACCCAAATCACTGACCCCCTCCACCAAATAAGAGCCGGCCTAAGCCATGGTGCATGTAGTATAGCCAGGATCTCAAGGAGCATTTGGCAGCGGAGAAGCAAATCGCGGTCGCACGCGCAGATGAGGTCGCGATGGCTGCCATTTGTGCCGACCCCCAGATCTTGGAGGAGCACCTCGCCGTCAAGGCCACTGTTGATGCCTCGCACGCCGATGCCGCGACGCGGTTGGCTTCTTTAAATGACAGTTCATGGCATTTTCTCGAGGCCACCGTCGGTGCCTTCGACGAAGACTACGAGGTGTTTTCTCAGCGTGCACGTGCTTACCTCATCTCGAGAGCCAGCAGGTTGGTGACCGGAGCGGCTCGGGCAACTCACCACTACAATGAGCGCACCCACGATGTGGAGGCCTCGCCCTCTTCCATGTCCAAGGAGCCAATCGTCATCGATATCTCCGACAATGAGGAGTAGCTTGTCTTATTAGCTTACTATAAGGACCCATGTTCAGTTTACTAGCTACTGCCTTTCTTTAACAAATTCTAGTGAATTGTGATATCTACTTTTACCATGCAATCTTCCGCTATAGTGTATATGTTCTATATGTCGTGCAATGTGGTGTTCAGTTAACTGCTTGGTTCAATTCAGCAAATGTGATGTTCTATTCTTCAGGGTGCAATATTTCCAAGTTGTTAAGCATGCTTGGTTTGGTTAATTGTCTGGTCTTCTATTAGGAGTATGTTATATTGTGCAATGTGGTGCTCAGTTAATGTTTGGTTCATTTGTTGTGGTGTTTAGTTAACTGCTTGGTTCAATTCTGCAATGCGATGTTCAATTGTTGTGGCTGCATTCTGTTATTGTATACCATGTGAGGAATAAATCGAATTTGGTTGTACTAAATACATGAGAAAAAAAATACAATTGCTATATTTCCAAGTTGTTAAGCATGCTTGGTTTGGTTAACTGTCTGATCTTCTATTAGGAGTATGTTATATTGTGCAATGTGGTGCTCAGTTAACATTTGGTTCATTTGTTGTGGTGTTTAGTTAATTGCTTGGTTCAATTCTGCAATGCGATGTTCAATTGTTGTGGCCGCATTCTGTTATTGTATACCATGTGAGGAATAAATCAAATTTGATTGCACTTAATACATGAGAAACATATACAAGTGCTATATTTTCTAGTTCTTAATCATGCTTGGTTTGGATAAATAGATTTTCCATGTGGCTTGAATTAATCTGATGAATCTGCAATGTGCTTATTTATCATCAACATATTTTACTGATAGCATGCGAACCCTTACTTAACCTGATGATTAACTACCTTATATGTGTTGCAGGGAAACAATGGGAAGCACTGAGGTTTAAAAGATGGTACTAACTATTATACCTTGCCTTTTTTGTTCCTTTGCCCCATTTCCAATATAGAGAAGATATTTATGCACACCCTTATTTTTAGGCTTCACTGATGATTACCTCTCAAACCACCTCTGTGGTCAGGAGGCGAGGAAAGTTTTCATACAACACCCACGGTTCAATATTGAAGTGTTCCCGAAGAGGTTGAAGAATGGACGGTCAATCATCCGCAGGCACCGGCCTAAAGTTGCAAAGACCTTCAACATGAATGAAGGCTCAATATTCG
This sequence comes from Triticum dicoccoides, assembly GCF_002162155.2. Classification (NCBI taxonomy): domain Eukaryota; kingdom Viridiplantae; phylum Streptophyta; class Magnoliopsida; order Poales; family Poaceae; genus Triticum; species Triticum dicoccoides. The sequence goes on from NC_041386.1 coordinate 90,387,586, forward strand.
CCTTCCGCTTCAGCAGTTTTCCAGATGAGATGCATCTCTCTATGTACTGTCTATGATGCTAATTTTGAAACCTTCTAGATGTTGCATGTGAAACTTGCTACTGGTGCACTTGTGTAATGGGCTAGCTGAGTGCTGAAGCTATGTCATGTTGTACTTCGATGTATTTCAATTATGAAATCCTGCTTCCTTAATATGGAAACAGAATATATTATGTGCTTAATATGAATGTCAATTAGATTAGTAAATGGATTATTAATAATAGGGAAATTAGCCCGCTAATTGGCCAATTAGCTTGCTAATTGGGTTTTCCTATTGCAAATGGTTATTGAGAAAACACCGTGGGCGATGACCTCAGGCAACGCACACAGTGTCTAGGAATAAACCGTGTTGGATCAATGAACAATCACACACGACATTCTCTTGAAAATTGTTTGTGTTACACCACCTTGTGCAAATGTTTTCCTTGGAGTGACTGTGTGGGATGTATATACGAACGGAAACGTTTAGCGGTGACTGACTGTGTGGGATGTACTTACGACCGGAAATGATTTTGCCTGTATAATTGTATTTTTTAGCACTACTGTATGTATTTCTATATTTGAGTGCTCGCCGGTCTCACATGACCTCATTTTTCCGAGCGTGTGTGCCAGGAGGGCATATCCTCGACGGTTTCTAGGTAGTGTGGGAAGGACCCCCCTATCGCCCACACTCACTAGGTGATGGTTCCGAACGCCATCGCGGGAAGGGGTTAAAAACTGTTTGTATAGCACTGACGCATACCAGTGATGAGATTATGCAACTCCAGAATACCGTAGGAATACCTTGTGTGCTATCAAACGTCACAACATAACTAGGTGATTATAAAGATGCTCTACAGGTATCTCCAAAGGTGTCTGTTGGGTTGGCATAGATCGAGATTAGGATTTATCACTCCGAGTATCGGAGAGGTATCTCTGGGCCCTCTCGGTAATGCACATCATAATAAGCCTTGCAAGCAATGTGACTAATGAGTTAGTTGCGGTATGATGCACTACAGAACGAGTAAAGTGACTTGCCGGTAATGATATTGAACTAGGTATGAAGATACCAACGATCGAATCTCGGGCAAGTAACATGCCGATGACAAAGGGAATAACGTATGTTGTCATTACGGTTTGACCAATAAAGATCTTCATAGAATATGTTGGAACTAATATGAGAACCAGGTTTCGCTATTGGTTATTGATGGGATAGGTGTCTCGGTCATGTCTACATAGTTCTCGAACCCGTAGGGTCCGCACGCTTAACGTTCGATGATGATTTTGTATTATATGAGTTATAAGATTTGGTGACCGAATGTTGTTCGGAGTCCCGGATGAGATCACGGACATGACGAGGAGTCTCGAAATGGTCAGGAGGTAAAGATTGATATATATGACGATAGTATTCGGACACCGGAAGTATTCTAGGGGTACAGGGTACGTATCAGGTCACCGGAAGGGGTTCCGGGCAACTCCCAACAAGCTATATGGGCCTAATGGACCAAGAGTGGAAACACACCAGCCACTAAGGGCTGGTGTACACCCCCCATATGGGCTGGCCAAATTGGAGAAGGAAAGGGGAAGAAGGAAAGGAAAAAGGGAACAGGATCCCCCCTTCCCCCTCTTCCCTTCCTACTCCGAATAGGAATAGGAAAGGGGGGAGCCCAAATTGGGAGGACCCCAAGTAGGATTCCTCCTACTTGGGGTGCCCCCTTGGCTATCTCTCCTCCCCTCCAGCGTATATATATATATATATATATATATATATATATATATATATATATATATATATATATATATATATATATATATGTGTGTGTGTGTGTGTGTGGGGGCACCTCTAGAACACACAACAAAACATTGTTAGCCGTGTCGGCACCCCCCCTCCACAGTCTACGCCTCTGGTCATATTCATGTAGTGCTTAGGCAAAGCCCTGCGCGGATCACTTCACCATCATCGTCACCATGCCGTCATGCTGACGGAACTCTCCCTCGACACTTTGCTGGATCAACAGTTCGAGGTACGTCATTGAGCTGAACATGTGCAGAACTCGGAGGTGCCGTACGTTCGGTACTTGATCGGTTGAATCGAGAATACGTCTGACTACATCAACTGTGTTAAACTAACGCTTCTGCTTTCAGTCTACGAGGGTACGTGGACACACTCTCTCCCTCTCATTGCTATGCATCTCCTAGATAGATCTTGCGTGATCGTAGGAATTTTTTTGAAATTGCATGCTACGTTCCCCAACAAATGCACCCTTGATGAGTGGTATATTTTTGTTGAATCTCTGTCATAGTGATACACATATTCATAATATTGAAGCCAAAAGATGCAAAGTTAATAATGGTAGTGCAACTTATTTGTGGCACTGTTGTTTAGGTCATATTGGTGTAAAGCGCATGAAGAAACTCCATGCTGATGGACTTTTGGAATCACTTGATTATGAATCACTTGATGCTTGCGAACCATGCCCCATGGGCAAGATGACTAAGACTCTGTTCTCCAGAACAATGGAGCGAGCCACTGACTCATTGGAAATAATACATACTGATGTATGTGGTCTGGTGAGTGTTGAGGCTCGCGGCGGGTATCGTTATTTTCTGACCTTCACGGATGATTTGAGCAGATATGGGTATATCTACTTAATGAAACATAAGTCTGAAACATTCGAAAAGTTCAAAGAATTTTAGAATGAAGTGGGAAATAATCATAACAAGAAAATAAAGTTTCTACGATCTGATCGTGGAGGTGAATATTTGAGTTACAAGTTTGGTCTTCATTTGAAACAATGTGGAATAGTTTCGCAACTCACGCCACCTGGAACACCACAACGTGATGGTGTGTCCGGTCGTTGTAACCGTACTTTATGAGATATGGTGCGATCTATGATGTCTCTTACCGATTTACCGCTATCGTTTTGGGGTTATGCTTTAGAGACGGCTGCATTCACGTTAAATAGGGCACCATCTAAATCCATTGAGATGACACCATATGAACTGTGGTTTAGCAAGAAACCTAAGTTGTCATTTCTTAAAGTTTGGGGCTGCGATGCTTATGTGAAAAAGCTTCAACCTGATAAGCTCGAACCCAAATCGGAGAAATGTGTCTTCATAGGATACCCAAAGGAAACTATTGGGTACACCTTCTATCACAGATCCGAAGGCAAGATATTCGTTGCTAAGAATGGATCCTTTCTATAGAAGGAGTTTCTCTCGAAATAAGTGAGTGGGAGGAAAGTAGAACTTGATGAGGTAATTGTACCTTCTCCTGAATTGGAAAGTAGTTCATCACGGAAATCAGTTCCAGTGATTCCTACACCAATTAGTGAGGAAGTTAATGGTGATGATCATGAAACTTTAGACAAGTTACTATCGAACCTCGTAGGTCAATCAGAGTAAGATCCGCACCAGAGTGGTACGGTAATCCTGTTCTAGAAGTCATGTTACTAGACCATAACGAACCTACGAACTATGAGGAAATGATGATGAGCCCAGATTCCGTGAAATGGCTTGAGGCCATGAAATCTGAGATGGGATTCATGTATGAGAACAAAGTGTGGACTTTGGTTGACTTGCCCGATGATCGGCAAGCCATAGAGAATAAATGGATCTTCAAGAAGAAGACTGACACTGACGGTATTGTTACTGTCTACAAAGCTCGACTTGTTGCGAAAGGTTTTTGAGAAGTTCAAGGAGTTGACTATGATGAGACCTTCTCACCCGTAGCGATGCTTAAGTCTGTCTAAATCATGTCAGCAATTGCCGCATTTTATGATTATGAAATATGGCAAATGGATGGCAAAAATGCATTCCTTAATGGATTTTTAAAGAAGATTTGTATATGATGCAACCAGAAGGTTTTGTCGATCCTAAAGGTGCTAACAAAGTGTGCAAGCATCTCGGAGTTGGAATCTTTGATAGTGTGTTCAAAGCATATGGTTTTATACAGACTTTTGGAGAAGCCTGTATTTACAATAAAGTGAGTGGGAGCATGTAGCATTTCTAAAATTATATGTGGATGACATATTGTTGATTGGAAATAATACAGAATTTCTGGATAGCATAAAAGGATACTTGAATAATAATTTTTCAATGAAAGGCCTCGGTGAAGCTGCTTATATATTGGGCATCAAGATCTATAGAGATAGATCAAGACGCTTAATTGGACTTTCACAAAGCACATACCTTGATAAAGTTTTGAAGAATTTCAAAATGGATCAGTCAAAGAAAGGGTTCTTGCTTGTGTTACAAAGGTGTGGAGTTGAGTCAGACTCAATGCCCGACCACTGCAAAAGATAAAGAGAAAATGAAAGTCATTCCCTATGCCTCAGCCATAGGTTCTATTGAAGGAAATATGCCATAGAGGCAATAATAAAGTTGCTATTTATATTTCCTTATATCACGATAAATATTTATTATTCATGCTAGAATTGTATTAACCGGAAACTTAGTACATGTGTGAATACATAGAAAAACAAAGTGTCGCTAGTTTGCCTCTACATGACTAGCTCGTTGAATCAATGATGGTTATGTTTCCTAACCATAGACATGAGTTGTCATTTGATTAACGGGATCACATCATTAGAGAATGATGTGATTGACTTGACCCATCCGTTAGCTTAGCACGATGATCGTTTAGTTTGTTGCTATTGCTTTCTCCATAAATTATACAAGTTCCTATGACTATGAGATCATGCAACTCCTGAATACCGGAGGTACACTTTGTGTGCTACCAAACGTCACAACGTAACTAGGTGATTATAAAGGTACTCTATTGGTGTCTCCAATGTCACTCCGATTGTCAGAGAGGTATCTCTGGGCCCTCTCGGTAATGCACATCACTATAAGCCTTGCAAGCAATGTAGCTAATGAGTAAGTTATATGATGTAGCATTACGGAACGAGTAAATAGACTTTCCGGTAACGAGATTGAACTAGGTATTGAGATACCGACGATCAAATCTTGGGCAAGTAACATACCGATGACAAAGGGAGCAATGTATATCGTTATGCAGTTTGACCGATAAAGATCTTCGTAGAATATGTAGGAACCAATATGAGCATCTAGGTTCTGCTATTGGTTATTGACCGGAGACGTGTCTCGGTCATGTCTACATAGTTCTCGAACCCGTAGGGTCCGCACGCTTAACGTTCGGTGACGATCGGTATTATGAGCTTATGCGTTTTAATGTACCGAAGGTAGTTCGGAGTCCCGGATATGATCACGGACATGACGAGAAGTCTCGAAATGGTCGAGACATAAAGATCGATATATTGGACGGCTATATTCGGACACCGGAAGTGTTCCCAGTGATTTCGGAGAAAACCGGAGTGCTGGAGGGGTTACCGGAACCCCTCGGGGAAGTATTGGGCCTTAGTGGGCCTTAGGGGAGAGAGAGGGCAGCAGCCCAGGAGGTGGCGCCCCCCCCCCCTCCCCAGGGGAGTCCGAATAGGACTAGGGGAAGGAGGCGCGGCCCCTCTTTCCCTCTCCCTCTCTTTCCTTCCCCCTTCCTCCTTCCTAGTAGGACCAGGAAAGGATGAATCTTACTCCTACTAGGAGGAGGATTCCTCCTCTCCTTGGGCGCCACTAGGTTCGGCCGGCCTCCCCCTTGCTCCTTTATATA
>NC_041386.1:90393584-90414051 GCF_002162155.2 Triticum dicoccoides
TCTCGAAATGGTCGAGACATAAAGATCGATATATTGGACGGCTATATTCGGACACCGGAAGTGTTCCCAGTGATTTCGGAGAAAACCGGAGTGCTGGAGGGGTTACCGGAACCCCTCGGGGAAGTATTGGGCCTTAGTGGGCCTTAGGGGAGAGAGAGGGCAGCAGCCCAGGAGGTGGCGCCCCCCCCCCCCCCCCAGGGGAGTCCGAATAGGACTAGGGGAAGGAGGCGCGGCCCCTCTTTCCCTCTCCCTCTCTTTCCTTCCCCCTTCCTCCTTCCTAGTAGGACCAGGAAAGGATGAATCTTACTCCTACTAGGAGGAGGATTCCTCCTCTCCTTGGGCGCCACTAGGTTCGGCCGGCCTCCCCCTTGCTCCTTTATATACGGGGGCAAGGGCACCCTAGGACACACAAGTTGATTGTCCCAAGCCGTGTGCAGTGCCCCCTCCACCATAATCCACCTCGTTCATATCGTAGCGGTGCTTAGGCAAAGCCCTGTTCCAGTAGCAACATCATCACCGTCATCACGTCGTCGTGCTAACGAAGCTCTCCCTCGAAGCTCTACTGGATCGTGAGTTCGTGGGACGTCACCAAGCTGAACGTGTGCAGATCGTAGAGGTGTTGTACCTTCGGTGCTGGGATCGGTCGATCGTGAAGACGTATGACTACATCAACCGTGTTATCATAACGCTTCCGCTTATGGTCTACGAGGGTACGTAGACAACACTCTTACCTCTCGTTGCTATACATCACCATGATCTTGCGTGTGCGTAGGAATTTTTTTTAAATTACTACGTTCCCCAACAGTGGCATCCGAGCCAGGTTTATGCGTAGATGTTATATGCACGAGTAGATTACAAAGTAGTTGTGGGCGTGGGTATATAAATATTGCTTGCCTTCACTAGTTGATTCTTGATTCGGCGGTATTGTTGGATGAAGCAGCCCAGACAGACATTACGCATACGCTTACACGAGACTGGTTCTACCGACGTGCTTCGCACATAGGTGGCTGGTGGGTGTCAGTTTCTCCAACATTAGTTGAATCGGATTCAATGAACAGGGTTGCTTTCTGAAGATCAAAAAGTAATCACTATACCGCATTGTGGTTTTTGATGCGTAGGTAAGAATGGTTCTTGCTCAGCCCGTAGCAGCCACATAAAACTTGCAACAACAAAGTAGAGGACGTCTAACTTGTTTTTGAAGGGCATGTTGTGATGTGATATGGTCAAGACATGATGCTAAATTTTATTGTATGAGATGATCATGTTTTGTAACACAGTTATCGGCAACTAGCAGGAGCCATATGGTTGTCGCTTTATTGTATGAAATGCAATCGCCATGTAATTGCTTTACTTTATCACTAAGCGGTAGCGATAGTCGTAGAAGCAATAGTTGGCGAGACCACAACGATGCTTTGATGGATATCAAGGTGTCAAGCCGGTGACAATGGTGATCATGACGGTGCTTTGGAGATGGAGATTAAAGGTACAAGATGATGATGGCCATATCATATCACTTATATTGATTGCATGTGATGTTTATCCTTTATGCATCTTATTTTGCTTAGTTCGGTGGTAGCATTATAAGATGATCTCTCACTAAATTTCAAGGTATAAGTGTTCTCCCTAAGTATGCATCGTTGCTACAGTTCGTCGTGTCGAGACACCACGTGATGATCAGGTGTGATAAGCTCTATGTTCACATACAACGGGTGCAAGTCAGTTTTGCACACGCGGAATACTTGGGTTAAACTTGACAAGCCTAGCATATGCAGATATGGCCTCGGAACAATGAGACCGAAAGGTCGAACGTGAATCATATAGTAGATATGATCAACATAGTGATGTTCACCATTGAAAACTACTCCATCTCACGTGATGATCGGACATGGTTTAGTTGATATGGATCACGTGATCACTTAGATGATTAGAGAGATATCTGACTAAGTGGGAGTTCTTAAGTAATTTGATTAATTGAACTTTAATTTATCATGAACTTAGTACCTGATAGTATTTTCCATGTCTATGTTGTTGTAGATAGATGGCCCGTGCTGTTGTTCCGTTGAATTTTAATGTGTTCCTAGAGAAAGCTAAGTTGAAAGATGATGGTAGCAACTACACGGACTGGGTCCGTAACTTGAGGATTATCCTCATTACTGCACAGAAGAATTACGTCCTGGAAGCACCGCTAGGTGCAAGACCCGCTGCAAGAGCAACTTCGGAGGTTATGAACGTCTGGCAGACTAAAGCTGATGACTACTTGGTAGTTCGGTGTGTCATGCTTTTTACGGCTTAGAATCGGGACTTCGACAACGTTTTGAACGTCATGGAGCATATGAGATGTTCCAGGAGTTGAAGTTAATATTTCAAGCAAATGCCTGAGTTGAGAGATATGAAGTCTCCAGTAAGTTCTACAGCTGCAAAATGGAGGAGAATAGTTCTATCAATGAACATATACTAAGAATGTCTGGGTACCACAACCACTTGACTCAACTGGGAGTTAATCTTCCTGATGATAGTGTCATTGACAGAGTTCTTCAATCACCGCCACCAAGCTACAAGAGCTTCATGATGAACTATAATATGCAAGGGATGGATAAGACAATTCCTGAGCTCTTCGTAATGCTACAGGCTGCGGAGGTAGAAATCAAGAAAGAGCATCAAGTGTCGATGGTCAACAAGACCACCAGTTTCAAGAAAAAGGGTAAAGGGAAGAAGGGGAACTTCAAGAAGACAGCAAGCCAGTTGCTGCTCAAGTGAAGAAACCCAAGTCTGGACCTAAGCCTGAGACTGAGTGCTTCTACTACAAAGGAACTGGTCACTGGAAGCGGAACTGCCCCAAGTATCGCGGAGAAGAAGGATGGCAAAGTGAAAGGTATATTTGATATACATGTTATTGATGTGTACCCTACTAATGCTCGCAGTAGTGCCTGGGTATGTGATACTGGTTCAGTTGCTAACATTTGCAACTCGAAACAGGGGCTACAGATTAAGCGAAGATTGACTAAGGACGAGGTGACGATGCGCGTGGGAAATGATTCCAAAGTCGATGTGATCGCTGTCGGCACGCTACCTCTACATCTACCTTAGGGATTAGTTTTAGACCTAAATAATTGTTATTTGGTGCCAGCGTTGAGCATGAACATTATATCTGGATATTGTTTGATGCAAGACGGTTATTCATTTAAATCAGAGAATAATGGTTGTTCTATTTATATGAGTAATAACTTTTATGGTCATGCACCCTTGATGAGTGGTCTATTTTTACTAAATCTTGATAGTAGTGATACACATGTTCATAGTATTGAAGCCAAAAGATGCAGAGTTGATAATGATAGTGCAACTTATTTGTGGCACTGCCGTTTAGGTCATATTGGTGTAAAGCGCATGAAGAAACTCCATTCAGATGGACTTCTGGAATAACTTGATTATGAATCACTTGGTACTTACGAACCATGCCTCATGGGCAAGATGACTAAAACTCCATTCTCCAGAACAATGGAGTGAGCAACAGAGTTATTGGAAATCATACATACTGATGTATGTGGTCCAACGAACATTGAAGCTTGCGGTGGATATCGTTATTTTCTCACCTTCACAGATGATTTGAGCAGATATGGATGTATCTACTTAATGAAACATAAGTCTGAAACATTTGAAAAGTTCAAAGAATTTCAAAGTGAAATGGAAAATCATCGTAACAAGAAAATCAAGTTTCTACGATCTGATCGTGGAGGTGAATATTTGAGTTATGAGTTTGGACTTCATTTGAAATAATGTGGAATAGTTTCGCAACTGACGCCATCTAGAACACCACAACGTAATGGTGTGTCCGAACGTCGTAACCGCACTTTATTAGGTATGGTGCGATCTATGATGTCTCTCACTGATTTACCGCTGTCGTTTTGGGGTTATGCTTTAGAGACGGCTGCATCCACGTTAAATAGGGAACCATCTAAATCTGTCGAGATGACACCTTATGAACTGTGGTTTGGCAAGAAACCCAAGTTGTCATTTCGTAAAGTTTGGGGCTGCGATGCTTATGTGAAAAAGCTTCAACCTGATAAGCTCGAACCAAAATCAGAGAAAAGTGTCTTCATAGGATACCTAAAGGAGATTGTTGGGTACACCTTCTATCACAGATCCGAAGGCAGGATATTTGTTGCTAAGAATGGATCCTTTCTAGAGAAGGAGTTTCTCTCGAAAGAAGTGAGTGGGAGGAAAGTAGAACTTGACGAGGTAATTGTACCTCTCCCTTACTGGAAAGTAGTTCATCACTGAAATCAGTTCCAGTGATTCCTACACCAGTAAGTAAGGAAGCTAATGATGATGATCAGGAAACTTCTGATCAAGTTACTACCGAACCTTGTAGGTCAACCAGAGTAAGATCCGCACCAGAGTGGTATGGTAATCCTGTTCTGGAAGTCATGTTACTTGACCATGACGAACCTACAAACTATGAGGAAGCGATGATGAGCCCAGATTCCGCAAAATGGCTTGATGCCATGAAATCTGAGACGGGATCCATGTATGAGAACAAAGTACAGACTTTGGTTGACTTGCCCGATGATCGACATGCCATAGAGAATAAATGGATCTTCAAGAAGAAGACTGACGCTGACGGTAATGTTCCTGTCTACAAAGCTTGACTTGTTGCGAAAGGTTTTTGACAAGTTCAAGGAGTTGACTACGATGAGACCTTCTCACCTGTAGCGATGCTTAAGTCCATCCGAATTATGTTAGCAATTGCCGCATTTTATGATTATGAAATTTGGCAAATGGATGTCAAAACTGCATTCCTTAATGGATATCTTAAAGAAGAGTTGTATATGATGCAACCAGAAGGTTTTGTCGATCCAAAAGGTGCCAACAAAGTGTGCAAGCTCCAGTGATCCATTTATGGACTGGTTCAAGCCTCTCGGAGTTGGAATATGCGCTTTGATAGTGTGATCAAAGCATATGGTTTTTTATAGTCTTTTGGAGAAGCCTGTATTTACAAGAAAGTGAGTGGGAGCTCTGTAGCATTTATGATATTATATGTAGATGACATACTGTTGATCGGAAATGATACTGAATTTCTGAATAGCATAAAAGGATACTTGAATAAGATTTTTTCAATGAAAGACCTCGGTGAAGCTGCTTATATATTGGGCATCAAGATCAATAGAGATAGATCAAGATGCTTAATTGGACTTTCACAAAGCACATACCTTGATAAACTTTTGAAGAAGTTCAAAATGGATCAGGCAAAGAAAGGGTTCTTGCATGTATTACAAGGTGTGAAGTTGAGTCAGACTCAATGCCCGACCACTGCAGAAGATAGAGAGAAAATGAAAGGTGTTCCCTATGCTTCAGCCATAGGCTCTATCATGTATGCAATGTTGTGTACCAGACCTGATGTGTGCCTTGCTATCAGTTTAGTAGGGAGGTACCAAAGTAATCCAGGAGTGGATCACTGGACAGCGGTCAAGAATATCCTGAAATGCCTGAAAAGGACTAAGGATATGTTTCTCGTATATGGAGGTGACAAAGAGCTCATCGTAAACGGTTACGTCGATGTAAGCTTTGACACTGATCCGGATGACTCTAAGTCACAAGCTGGATACATGTTTTTATTAATGGTGGAGCTGTCAGTTGGTGCAGTTCCAAGCAGAGCGTCGTGGCGGGATCTACGTGTGAAGCGGAATACATAGCTGCTTCAGAAGCAGCAAATGAAGGAGTCTGGATGAAGGGGTTCATATCCGATCTAGGTGTCATACGTAGTGCATCGGGTCCAATGAAAATCTTTTGTGACAATACTGGTGCAATTGCCTTGGCAAAGGAATCCAGATTTCACAAGAGAACCAAGCACATCAAGAGACGCTTCAATTCCATCCGCGATCAAGTCAAGGAGGGAGACATAGAGTTTTGCAAGATACATATGGATCTGAATGTTGCAGACCCTTTGACTAAGCCTCTCTCACGAGCAAAACATGATCAGCACCAAGACACCATGGGTGTTAGAATCATTACAATGTAATCTAGATTATTGACTCTAGTGCAAGTGGGAGACTGAAGGAAATATGTGACGTCCCGATACTTAAGCTACAGTAACCCTCAACTAATGATGTCACGTTACCATGATTACTATCATTAATCTCGTGTTGATTCAAACCCAATTCAAATTCAAATTTAAAATAAAGTCAAATTATTATTTCTTCAAAAGGTAAAACAAAATTGTTTGTTGGGTTGCAAATATTCACTAACAATTTTTCATGAAAGAATTAACATGTTTCAAAATATAAAATTTCCCCTGGACATTAAACAGTGGACCAACAGCCATTTAACCAACCATTTCAATTTATAAAAATGTTTAGACGATTCCAATTGTTGTGAGACTTTTTGTACATCACCAAAATATTGCAATGGAATTACGTGCCAAGTTTCAACCCTGGAAAAATTCATCTAGTACACAAACTAAATGTACAATAGCGAACAAAATACAAAAAAAATAAAGAAAATAGAAATAGGAAAATAGACTATGCACTTAGGGCCCATATGCCACAATGCAGCTGAGCCCACAAGTCGGGTCGTCCCTTTCCTCTATTCACTGCGGACCTCGTGGACGCAGGGTGCACGTCCACGGCGCCGATTGCCACGGGGCAGCCATCTAGAGCCTTCCCCGTGCCTACAAGGCTCCCCCTCGCTCCACTGGATGCCCTAGCGCCCTCACTCCCCCCCTCCCACCTCAGATCCGCCGCTCGACACACACCCGACGCCATCGTCACCGTGGACTAGTTCCTCGTCGTGACCACCGTCGTCCTCGCCGGCTGAGATTGCGCCAAGAGCTCCGCCTGCTTCTTCTTCTTCGACTTCGACCACCAGCGCTAGCCGGGCGACGCTACATCGCCAGATCTCCGTCCTCTTCTTCCTCGGACCCGCCAGCGTTTGTCCTTGATTCCGGCACCGTCGAGCCCTCCCCGAGCCCGCTAAGCACCTCTGCAAACTCACGGTGAGCCCCTTGTCAAAACCCCTCTGTTGGTGTCAAAACCGGCGGATCTCGGGTAGGGGGTCCTGAACTGTGCGTCTAGGATCGATGGTAACAGGAGGCAGGGGACACGATGTTTACCCAGGTTCGGGCCCTCTTGATGGAGGTAATACCCTACGTCCTGCTTGATTGATATTGATGATATGAGTATTACAAGAGTTGATCTACCACGAGATCGTAGAGGCTAAAACCCTAGAAGCTAGCCTATGGTATGATTGTTGTATATATCTCTATCGACTAGCCTGGCCTCGGTTTATATAATGCACCAGAGGCCTAGGATAACAAGAGTCCTAGCCGAATACGCCGGTGGGGAGGAGTCCTTGTCTTGATCACCAAGTCTTGTGGAATCTTCCATGTATGTGGCAACTGTCCGAACTGGCCCATGAGTATACGGCCACGGGGGTCCTCGGCCCAATCTAACAGATCGGGAGACGACGTGGTGAGTACCCCCTAGTCCAGGACACCGTCAGTAGCCCCCTGAACCTGTCTTCAAGTTAGGGACGCTCCTCGATTCTTCCGAACTGTTCTTCATCTTCGGTTGTCGGTCTTGAAAACTGGTTCAACAAATCTTCTCATCTTCGATCTTGAGGATTCGCCAAAATGCATTCGACGAGTTTACATGTCGGGTATCCGAGGAGCCCCTTTAAGTTTCTGGCCTTTATCAATGCCTTGTTATTTTTATGCCACACCTCGGGTTTGAAGTTGTTCCCGGGAGGCAGTGTCCTCTTGCGTCCGAGTTCTAACGCCGGACTACATTCGAGGTATTTTTTGCAGCTGAGCACCAATGCCGGACTGCTTTCGAGCTCCAACACCGAAATGTATCCGAGCTCCAACGCCGAAATATATCCGAGCTCCAACGCTGGACTGTGTCCAAGCTCCAACGCCGGACTATATCCGAGGTGTCATATCACCTTGGTTCAAAAAAGTTGAAGGAACTTAGCCAAGCTTAATGCCGGAAATGCCCTCTATGGAGCCAGCCACTAGCGCTCGAGCTTTATGCCGGACTGCTTCCGAGGTGGTGCACCACCCCGATTGTGGGCCGACTTTTTGTCAATATTTTTTATTGGTGCAATTTATTCTCTGCCGAGATATATAGCCAGTACCCTCAAGGTGTGTATCGGTCTAAAATCCGAGATGCACCTGAAGGATGACGTAAGACCACTGATCCCAGTAGCCGCTGAGACTCAGGTTGATTTGCAAAATTGGCTTGAGGATCAAGTCCTAGCTCAGCAGAATACTTTGGGACACAAAAGCGGCTTGCTCAGTCCTCGAGACTCAGGTTGGGTCCGGCCGACCAACTTGAGGATCATAATCTCCTCGAAAACTACATTGCACTTAAATTTTCTGCACTGGATTGCCAATGTAGTAGCCCCCGAGACACTGGTCGGGTGGCAACACCAGATCAGGGGATCGATGTGCCCCTTTAATATTTGTAAATAATAAGCCTAAAGCCCAGTAGCCCCTGAGCCTTAATGCGGGCACGGGTGGCCGAATTAAGGATCGATATCCATAGTAAAATCACAAATTATGTGTAATGACTCTATGTATCCAAGTACTATACGTCATTAATGTTGGGGAACGTACTAATTTCAAAAAAATTCCTACACACACACAAGATCATGGTGATGCATAGCAACGAGAGGGGAGAGTGTTGTCTACGTACCCTCGTAGACCAACAGCGGAAGCGTTATGACAACGTGGTTGATGTAGTCGTACGTCTACACAGCCCGACCGATCAAGCACCGAAACTACGGCACCTCCGAGTTCTAGCACACGTTCAGCTCGATGACGATCCCCGGACTCCGATCCAGCAAAGTGTCGGGGAAGAGTTCCGTCAGCATGATGGCGTGGTGACGATCTTGATGTTCTACCGTCGCAGGGCTTCGCCTAAGCACCGCTACAATATTATCGAGGATTATGGTGGAGGGGGGCACCGCACGCGGCTAAGAGAACGATCTCCAAGATCAACTTGTGTGTCTAGAGGTGCCCCCTGCCCCCGTATATAAAGGAGCAAGGGGGAGGGGCGACCGGCCAAGAGGAGGCGCGTCAGGGAGGAGTCCTACTCCTACCGGGAGTAGGACTCCCTCCTTTTTCCTTGTCCAACTAGGAGAGGGGGAAGGAAGGGAGAGAGGAGAGAAAGGAAAGGGGGCGCCGCCCCCCCCCCTCCTTGTCCAATTCGGACTAGAGGGGGAGGGGGCACGCGGCCTGCCCTGGCCGCCCCTCCTCTTCTCCACTTTGGGCCCATGAGGCCCATTAACCCCCGGGGGGGTTCCGGTAACCCCCCGGTACTCCGGTTTTATCCGAAACTTCTCCGGAACACTTCCGGTGTCCGAATATAGCCGTCCAATATATAAATCTTTATGTGTCGACCATTTCGAGACTCCTCGTCATGTCCGTGATCACATCCGGGACTCCGAACAATCTTCGGTACATCAAAATATATAAACTCATAATGAAACTGTCATCATAACGTTAAGCGTGCGGACCTTACGTGTTCGAGAACAATGTAGACATGACCGAGATACGTCTCCAGTCAATAACCAATAGCAGAACCTGGATGCTCATATTGGCACCTACATATTCTACGAAGATCTTTATTGGTCAGACCACATAACAACATACGTTGTTCCCTTTGTCATCGGTATGTTACTTGCCCGAGATTCGATCATCGGTATCTCAATACCTAGTTCAATCTCGTTACCGGCAAGTCTCTTTACTCGTTTCGTAATACATCATCTCGCAACTAACTCATTAGTTGCAATGCTTGCAAGGCTTATGTGATGTGCATTACCGAGAGGGCCCAGAGATACCTCTCCGACAATCGGAGTGACAAATCCTAATCTCGAAATACGCCAACCCAACATGTACCTTTGGAGACACCTGTAGAGCTCCTTTATCATCACCCAGTTACGTTGTGACGTTTGGTAGCACACAAAGTGTTCCTCCGGCAAACGGGAGTTGCATAATCTCATAGTCATAGGAACATGTACAAGTCATGAAGAAAGCAATAGCAACATACTAAACGATCGGGTGCTAAGCTAATGGAATGGGTCATGTCAATCACATCATTCTCCTAATGTTGTGATCCCGTTAATCAAATGACAACACATGTCTATGGTTAGGAAATATAACCATCTTCGATTAACGAGCTAGTCAAGTAGAGGCATACTAGTGACGTTTAGTTTGTCTATGTATTCACACAAGTATTATGTTTCCAGTTAATACAATTCTAGCATGAATAATAAACATTTATCATGATATAAGGAAATAAAATAATAACTTTATTATTGCCTCTAGGGCATATTTCCTTCAATTAATGCTCGGATCCGCATTGTACAAAACTTTGTTGACCGATCATCGGCTTCAACCTCCTCGGCCAGTAGCCGAGGAGTGTTTGTCCTACTTTATAAAGCATTTATGAGGGCAAAGATTTATGACAAACAAGGCAAACTGGCCATACGGTTTTATAAACAAAGGTACGCTGAGAGATATGTTATATTACTGTTTAGCATAAGAAATGTTTTCCAAAGAAAATAGTCCCACTACCGGTTCCTTTCTTTGGGTTGTCATGCTAAGCATGATCATGAAAGCTCAGCTCTAATGTAAGAGCAAAATATCGAGGATTTAGTTTGGGAGGCCAGTTAATAGCCCCCGGTAGTGTTCGGCGACAGTCGAGGTCAAGCCGTAAACACTTCGGCCATTGTTATGAATGGCCCTTCATTTAACATAGTCATCGGATCGCTGACCAGTTTACGCTTATTGTGACAGTCAGTTTTTGGCTTTCTCCACTGAGGTGCTTAACCATGTGAGCTGGAAGCACAATCGCAGTGGTTCTCCCTTTGCACACCTAGCCGAACAAAGCGGAACGTAGGAAGCAAGTACAGGAGTCGGGCAACCCAACTATTGACTGAAGACACAATTCGAAACCGATGCATATATAGCAATATCCGAGAATGTTTTTGCCGAATCTCTAAAGGTGTCTGGCGTTGCACTACGAGACTTCTGCTGAAAACACACAAATAGTTTAAAAGTGACATAAGCTTGGAAAACCAAAAAATGTCAGTAACAACTTGACGTCCGAACAAGATCAAGTGTTCGGTGCCAATCCGAAAATTGGCCTTAGAAAAAAAGTGCTTCTGTCGTGCTTTAACATGACACATCCTATCTCAAGACTTCAAGCGGGTCAGCCTACAGCTTCAACCTCCTATCCCGAGGGCGGAGTACTTCTCATTAGGTCAGTTTAGCAAACTAAACTCTAGCGGCTTTGAGAGAGAAATTAGGCTCCCCGGCTAGTGACCACACGCTCGTGTCAAAAAAGGAGTGATAGATAATAATAGTAATAAAAACTTTGCAACGACTAAGAAGAAGAACACTTATTGTTAAACGACTCATATAAATTTACGAGCCCCCAAGTGACTTGGATAGAACAATTTTATGTATAATGATTATATGTACCGAAGTATTAATATCATATCTTTGTTCACCCAAACTTTAAACGCGTCTTAACCGACCGTCGGCTTCTCCCTCTTTGGTTAAGGACCGAAAAGTGTTATGTACTCCACCTGTCGAGAATATCAACAGTGTTTCCGATAACCAGGCAACCGGGCCATAAGGCTGTAACAGACAAAGCGCGTTCAGGGAACTTATGCTATATTACAAACGAAGTGTAAGAAGCATCTTCGAAGAAAATAGTACCCACACCGATACCTTTCTTCGGTGCTCATTATTACTATGAGACTTGTGCAATAGATTTTTTGTACTCATGAGTTCCGTTGTGTGTCGACCATGATTGAAAACAATAAGAGCGCTAGCTTTCGGCTTCACCCAGTCTGAGGTCAGAGCTCGGAGGACCTGGGCGTGACAATCGCAGAGGTGCTCCCTTTACTCCCTGGCCGAACAATCAGGAACGTAGGGGTAAGCACAGGAGCCAAGCAACCCAGCTTGCAAATCACTTAAGTCAATATGGTGCATATTGTGGCGTAATACATGAACAAGGAACAAAGTCGTACAAGTATAATCATATGCAAGAGGAAAAGCTTCATCAAGGGAGCCCCCAAGTAAACGGGGTATTTGAATTTGTGCGTCACAAACAAAGTTTGGACAAGGAAATTTTTTACAAGCAACTTTTTTCCAAAAAAGTATAATGCTTGGTCGAACCGAACACAAGTTAAAAATTTAAAACTTTGAGCATGAAGGCAACTTAGTTGGTTAATGTGTTCGGTATTGATGACGCGGTCTGAGCTTTGTTAGGAATAAGCAACTTGTATTCCCATGAGGCCATAGGCCGATATATATATACATGTACAGGTGTGGAACATATGCAGGAAACCCCTCATACAACAGGATAAATACAAAAGGGGTACATGACTTATATTATAACTCTAACACCCCCCCCTCAAACTCATGGTGGATAAACAACACTGAGTTTGGAGAGATAAAAGCCATGTTGTGCTCTAGTCTGAGCCTTCGTCAGGAAATCCACCAACTGTAACTCGGAAGGCACATACTGAAGAGCAATAATCTGATCCTGCATAGCAGCGTGCACATAGAAAGCATCAACACCAATATGCTTGGTGAGCTCATGCTTCACAGGATTGCGTGCAATGCTGATAGCACTTGTACTGTCAGATAAAAGCAGAGTCGGTGTAGTGACAGAAACACCAAAATCCTGAAGTAACCACCGTAACCAAGTCACCTCTGCCGTCAAAAGAGCCATTGCTCGCAACTCAGCCTCGGCACTCGAACGGGAAACTGCAAGCTGTTTCTTCGTCTTCCAGGCAATGAGAGAACCACCAAGAAAAACACAGTAAGCAGAAAGTGAACGGCGATCGGAAGGATCACTAGCCCACGTAGCATCCAAATAGGCCTGGAGCTGTAAAGAACTGGAGCGAGGAAAGAATAGACGGTGAGAGATCGTGCCTCGAAGATATCGAAGAACACGAAGGAGATGACTATAGTGAACCGAGGTGGGGGCAGAGACAAACTGACTCAGAATATGAACCGGATAAGAGATGTCCGGACGAGTGACAGCTAGATAGACAAGACTGCCAACAAGATGACGATAACGCGTCGGGTCAGGGAGAGGATCACCATCAGTAGCACGAAGGTGAACATTGAGCTCCATAGGAGTCTCAACAACGCGCTCGTCAGTAAGAGCAGCACGAGCAAGAAGATCCTGGATATACTTTTCCTGGGATATAAAAAAGCCATCAGAGGTAGAAGAGACTTCAATCCCAAGAAAGTAGCGAAGGGGTCCAAGATCAGACATAAGAAACTGCTCACTAAGACGGGCCTTTACAAAGGCAATATACTCGGGGTCATCCCCCGTGATGATCATGTCATCAACATAAAGAAGAAGAAGAGTCCGACCATGAGGACAAAGGTGAATAAACAATGCTGGATCATGAGCACTTGCTAAAAAACCAGCAGCAGTGATCACAGAGGCAAAGCGCTCAAACCAGGTGCGGGGGGCTTGCTTAAGGCCATAGAGAGAGCGACGAAGACGACATACCATGCCATCAGGAACAGAATACCCAGGTGGTGGCTGCATGTACACCTCCTCACGCAGCTCACCATTAAGAAAGGCATTCTTAACATCAAGCTGAGATATAGACCAGTGCATGCAGAGGCAACGGCAAGAAGTGTACGAACAGTGGTCATATGAGCCACAGGAGCAAAAGTCTCGTCATACTCACGACCATGCTCCTGCTGAAAACCACGAGCCACAAGACGAGCTTTGTGACGCTCAAGAGAACCATCAGAGCGAGTCTTAACCTTGTAGACCCACTTACAAGTGATTGGACGGACTCCGGGAGGAAGAGAAATAAGATCCCAGGTACCAGTGCGTTCAAGAGTAGCAATCTCCTCTGCCATCGCAAACTGCCATTCAGGATGAACAACAGCCTGACGGTAAGAAGTCGGCTCAAGAACAGCAGCACCAGCGGTGGGAAATCCAAAGCGATCAACAGGCGGACAAGGACGAGAACGCAAGCCATAAGTAGGCTGAGAGGAAGATGACGACCCATCCACAGAGGCATCGACTGGTCGTGGACGATGAGTGTAATGCTGAGGAAGAGATGGAATAATAGAAGGAGGAATCGGCAAGGTAGAATCAGGGGGTGGCGACGAAGAAGTCACCGGAGATGAAGGTGTAGAATCCGGTGACAGACTGGGAGAGGAGACCGGGGAGGAAGTCACCGGAGATGAAGGTGGAGAACCCGGTGACATGCTAGGCGAGGAGACCGGGGAGGATGGTGGCGGCAAATCAACTAGATGTGGAGAAGGAGAGGAAGTGGAACGGAGAGGTACAGTGTCGGCGGGGGTGATAGGTGAGTCAGGAAAAGTGAGGAAAGAGATATCCTGCACTGAAAAAGTCGAGGAAGACGGGCGTGGGTAGAAGGGACGAGACTCTTCAAAAGTCACATCTCGAGAGATACGCATCCGACGACCAATAGGATCCCAACAACGATAGCCCTTATGCTCATCACTGTAGCCTAAGAAGACACACTCAACAGACTGAGCAGTCAGTTTGGTGCGTTCGCGAGGGGCAAGAAGAACATAGCAAACACAACCAAACAAGTGAAGCATCGAATAATCGGGAGAACGATCAAAAAGTCGCTCGAAAGGAACACCACCCTGTAGAGCAGCGGAAGGCTGTATATTGATAAGATAGGTGGATGTGGAGACGGCCTCAGCCCAAAAATGAGGCGGGAGAGAGGCAGCAATCATCAATGCACGAGCCGTCTCAAGAAGATGTCGATGCTTTCGCTCAGCCACACCATTCTAAGCATGAGCACCAGGACAAGAGAATTGAGAGAGAGTCCCGTGCTCAGCAAGAACACCACACAACATCTTAGAGATATACTCGCCAGCGGAGTCAGCATGAAAAACACGAATGGGTGAAGAGAACTGAGTATGAACCATGGCAGCAAAACGCTTATAAATAGACAACACCTCAGAACGAGAAGTCGTGAAATAAAGCCATGTGTAACGAGAGAAATCATCTATGAAAATAATATAGTATTTATAACCACCTTTCGAAGCGAAAGGGGCTGGACCCCATACATCAGAATGGACTAAATCAAAAGGACGCTTAGACACTGACTCACTATGTGAATATGGTAACTGAATCTGCTTGCCAAGACGACAACCCTGACACTCTAAAGAGACATCTCCTGAGACAGACCCCAGAAGGCCTCGACGAACTACAGAAGACAACCGAGAACCACACAGATAACCAAGTCGATGATGCCACTGCTGGAAGGAACCAGTGAAGGAGGCAACAGAAGCGGAAGAACTGGCGATGGTGGTGGCAGCAGAAGGAACATGAAGCCAGTCCAACTCCCAAAGACCCTGAGAATCACGGCGGCGAGGGCCAGCCCCAACCAGAGTGTGCATGTGACGGTCCTGGACAGAACAAGAGTCAACATCGAGGATGACGCGACAACCAGAATCCATAAGTTGACCAGCAGAAAACAAATTCATGGTAAGTCGAGGAACATGAGCAACATCAGGAACAGAATAAGAAGGAGTAGTAAGATTTCCTCTACTAGCAACAGAAAGTGGAGTACCATCAGCAGTGAAGACATGAATAGGAGAATCCAGTGATCGAAGAGAGGACAAAGTGGAGGAATGAGAAGACATATGAAAAGAAGCTCCAAAGTCCAGAACCCATGGGGATGTACCTGACTGTGTAGAGGTTGATTGCTCAGTGCGGGAAGCATCAGTCACAGAACCGGCAGTACCCGTCGAGGAAGAACCTGAAGCCGTGAGCAGACGCTTAAGTCTCAGAATATCCTGCTCAGTCAAAGCAATGGCTGAAGCTGTCGAGGTAGATGACGAAGTCCCTGAAGATGATGATCGATCCTTGCGCAGGTGTTTCTTCTTCGTGTAGCACTGAGACTCAAGATGACCATCATTGTTGCAATAGGCACAATGTGGACGGGGGCGACATGAGCCTCCAGAAGGAGTGGGCAAGAGCGGCGGAGCACTCGAGCGAGAAGTGGTCGATGGAGCAGGTGGCGTAGGAGCACGAGTAGCAAGCACAGAGGGAACCTCCAGCAAACCAGCACCACGTAAGCGAGTCTCCTCGGCACGAATCTCAGAAAGCGCCTCCATGAGAGAAATACGGCCACGAGCAAACAACTGAGCACGCCGGGGCTCAAACTCCTTACGGAGCCGAGACAAGAACTCATAGACGCGATGAAACTCCAAATTGGCCTGGACAGCCTGGCAACAGGGGCAGGTACGACACCCAGCACTACGGAGAGAATCAAGCTGGCGCCAGATAGCAGAACTCTGTGCATAGAAGTCATCAACAGTAGAGTCACCCTACTGAAGAGCATGCTCCTGACGGATCACAGAGAGGTATAAGGCATCACCAGAGGGCTGATAGCGCTCACGAAGACGGGTCCACATCTCAAAGACAGTAGGAAGACCCAGAAATTCAGAAGCAAACTGAGGCAGAACACTAGCAGTGAGAACAGCTGCAGCACGAGCATCATCATCAAGCCACTGGGTGTAAACAGACAGAGCACCATGATACATCTGAAGAGCCTCCTCATAAGCCAAAACCCTCTCATCATAAGCACGATCAGCAGCCTCATCAGCAAGCTTAGCCGCATCCTTGGTGGCCTGATTAGCATCCGTAGGAAGAACCGATGGAGTTGGCGGAGTAGGGGCCACCGGAGGAACTGGATGTGGCGGACAGCAGACCTCGCCAGAAAGAACACCCCAAAGACGGATGCCACGCATGTGAATGCGCATGAAGCCAGTAAACTCGGTGTAGTTAGTACCATCAAAGATCACCGGACAGCGAGGGACAGCAACATAGCCCGATGCAGCAGACATTTTTTTTAGAACCGACTAGACTTGGCGAAGTGCGCGGGGCTGGCGAGCGGGGCTTGGCGAACGATGGCTGTAGCGCGCGGGGCTAGCGATGCTGTGCACGCGAAGTGCAAAGCTAGCTAGACCAAACCTGATGGATTCTCAAGCAACAAACACGTAGACGTAGATGACGTATACGTGAATTTACTTGGCCGGCTGCTGGATCGGACGGGGCTAGCGGCGGCTGTGGCGCGCGATGGATAGAACGGAGTAGCTTGGGCGGGAGGGCGCTGGCGATTGGTGGAAACGGGCGACCGGATCGGGCGGGCGGCCGTCCGCTGGAGATAACGCCGGGACTGGATCAGAACCAGGGAAATCACGGCGGTAGAATCCAGCGAGGGGAACGGCTGGCGGCTTGATCCGGATCAGGGAGCATGGTGTGGACGCGATCAGGAGGAGAGGGAATCGCACGAGCAGGAGCGAAGGCAGCGGCCCAGCCTGGCGATCCACACGGCGGCGACGGAAAACAGAGCGACGGCCACAAAGGACGATGGCGTCGCGAGGCGGATCAATCAGCACGAGTTGCGGCGTGCAAAAAATTGACCTAGCTCTAATACCATGTTAGGAATAAGCAACTTGTATTCTCATGAAGCCATAGGCCGATATATATATACATGTACAGGTGTGGAACATATGCAGGAAACCCCTCATACAACGGGATAAATACAAAAGGGGTACATGGCTTATATTATAACTCTAACAAGCTTGATGCGGGACAAGGTTCCATCCCCCAAGCCGGTTCCGAGCTGGCGGAGCAAAGGACTCGGCACTCCGAAGTGGTGACACAGCACGGTCTGTGCAGGCCGGCAGAGTGATGCCGAAGTCCCCGACATGGGGTAGTGAAGTGTTGAAAAAGCCCCCCGTCCAGCCGAGGTGACGTGGTATGTCAGTACACCGAGTTGACGATACTGCCCAACCCGGATCATTTTCCTATGCACAAAAAATAGTGCAAATCGAAGATAATAGTAATAATAATAATTAAAAAATCGTTGCATAATAAATAATTTATGCAAAGTGAGTAATAAAAGAAATGTGGCCTGGCGCCGAAGTCAATGTCGATGCACGGCGACAGCGTGATGCGGTAAAGGCGTGGCAAAGCCTGAATTCATGGGTCGGTCCGAGTTCCGGATGCGGCGTTCGCCGGACCATGTATGGAAACTGACTGAACCACCATGCGATTGTTGTTAATGCGGCCACCATTTGATAGACCTGCGTACATATGATGGACAAAGCAGAGTAATAATTCCTTGGGAAAAATGAACCCAAACAAGCAAAAAATACTAGGATTAATAGCACCTGGTTTATTTGTTGTAGCAATCCGAAGAAAGGTGATTCCCAAAATTGGGACTCGATCCGCACACCCATTGCCTGATGGGCGATAAAGCGACGGCATGGTGATGCTGGCAAAGGTTGGCTCGCCGAGCCAAAGCCCTCGGTCCAGCTAACGTGACGGAGCTGGTCAGATATTGACGCCGAACTCTCCGGAGTAGGTTGATGAAGAGATGGTCAAGCCCTCGGTCCAGCCGAGATGTCGAAGCCTCGATGTCAGCCGATGAGTTGAAGTAGGTCGGCGTGATGGACACTAGCTTGAAGAAGCAATAGTGCGGCCCTGCCGATGCAGGTCGTGACGTGGTCGATGCCAGCTTGATGAAGTGACCGTGCGGCGATGCCGATATGCCCGCTCCGTGTAATCCGTGGGGCGGTGATGTTGGTGATGATTTATCCTTCGTGATGCCGGACTCTTGTTCGGCTTGCCGAGATGATGATCCGAAGAAGTTGAGCTCGACTCAACAAAGTGACGACGTGTCTAGCGCAGGTCGGCAGCCTTGGAGCAATATTGCCGGACTGGTTTGACACCAGCATGATGATGAAGATGACCTCAGAGGAGGCTTAAAAATTTACGGGCACGTGTTTAAAAACAACGCACAATACCCTAGAAGAGAATTCCTCTAAAAAGGTTGTCCAATATCACATTCGTAAAGAAACATGAATTCGAGTCAGATCCGTATTCGCGCAGAGAACGGATCCAAAAATTGATCCACTTATCGGAAGGTTCCCGGAGTTTAAACCGTCGGATCAAGATGAAATTTGGAGGGGTGGTAGATATGGGAATTCCGTAGTAGATGAACTGTTGGATCTTCCAAAGGACCTCCGAGCTGGGTTCTGGAGACCACGCCCTAAACTCGTCCAGATTCCCGTCCAGATTTGACAGGGCTCCGGTATATCGTAGATTGTCAGAGATTCCTCCATCGGAACTCGACGAAATTTTGCATGGTTGTTGTAGACGTAATTCCGCACTATTCCACCGAAGCAATCGTCAAACCGACGCTCGAGGAGGTGGTGACGGCGAATACAAGTTCGTTGTCCATGAAAACAGCACGGCCACCCGAGGGCAATGTTGACGTTGAGCCCTCGAGCTCCATGGATGACTCCTCTATGATCATGATAGAGATCGGAGTTGATGTTGAAGAAGGCCCCCGTCCGAACATGACGATCGGAGATGGAGCATGGTCCTTGGTCGAGCCAAGGTGACCAGTCGAGCCGGCGATGAAGATGTCGGCGTCGCAGTTGACCTGCGGGCGAGCCATTGATCCTTTTGCCGATCACACAGTGGAACTCTCAATGAAAGCACCAATGTCGGTGTCAAAACCGGCGGATCTCAGGTAGGGGTCCTGAACTGTGCGTCTAGGATCGATGGTAATAGGAGGCAGGGGACACGATGTTTACCCAGGTTCGGGCCCTCTTGATGGAGGTAATACCCTACGTCCTGCTTGATTGATATTGATGATATGAGTATTACAAGAGTTGATCTACCACGAGATCGTAGAGGCTAAAACCCTAGAAGCTAGCCTATGGTATGATTGTTGTATATATATCTATCGACTAGCCTGGCCCCGGTTCATATAATGCACCAGAGGCCTAGGATAACAAGAGTCCTAGCCGAATACGTCGGTGGGGAGGAGTCCTTGTCTTGATCACCAAGTCTTGTGGAATCTTCCATGTATGCGGCAACTGTCCGAACTAGCCCATGAGTATATGTCCATGGGGGTCCTCGGCCCAATCTAACAGATCGGAAGACGACGTGGTGAGTACCCCCTAGTCTAGGACACCGTCACCCTCGGTTCCTCCTTCGAATCCATGTTCGTAGCCTAGCTTCCGTCATTGTCGTAGCTCGTCGCCGCCATCCTTGTCGCCACCGTGCGCACAACTACCGCAACTCACACCTGAGCACCTCATCGTGCCCAGCATCAGCGTAGGAACCCGTAGCGATCATCTGTTGGTCCTGTCGTGCCCTCCATCGCCATTCCATCATCGTGGCCAGTGCTCTGTTCCGCGTCCGCACGCGCACAATCACTCATGGCCCTGCTCGCATTACTCCTCGTACCGTGGCTCGTCGCGCGCGACCACGCACGCGCTCGTCTGCCCACATACGCCGCGCCTCGCCCGTCCGCCCCGCTCGCCCTTCTGCCCGATGCTGCTCTGCTTCGCTCCTCCCTCCCTGTCTCGCTCGCCGCGTCTCCTCGCGTCGCCGCCTACCTGCTGCTAGAGCGCGCGCCC
>NC_041386.1:90414259-90488436 GCF_002162155.2 Triticum dicoccoides
CGCCTACCGCTGCTTTCTTGCCGGCGTTCTCCGCCGCCGTCACCCCCAACCGCCCCGCCTCCATCGCCGAGCCGCCGTAGCCGCCCCTGCTTCGCCTCCGTCGCTCCCGCGACCGGCTCCCCCGGGGCTCAGCCTCTGCCCCGTGGTGTCGCGCCCCGCACCTGGCCATGCCTGTAGCCGCCTGGCTCACCGCCGTCCTGCGCCCCGCCGGCGACCACCCTCGCCCCGCGGCCATCCCCTGCGCCCAGGCGGGCTTCGCCCCGCATGCGTCGGCTACACCGCCGCCCGTTTTGGCCCCCTGGGCCACTGACCCAAGGGCCCCATGCCCCTTTTCTAAAAAAATAAAATAAATGAATAATAATATAAAAAATAATTAATTAGTTAGTTAATTAATTAACTTAATTGAAATGGTTTAACTAAACTAATTACTTAGTTAGCCTAACTATTCTGTAATTAGTTAGATGTCTCAATGACATGAGGGCCACACCACCTGTTGCCCAGTCAAACCTTGACTGGTCAACTGGGTCCCCCTTGGCCCACCTGTCATCCCCTGGGTACACTTCTGTGTACCCTGTGCTGGGTGCGCATAGCATTTTTCCAATTAATTTCGAATTAATAATAATTTTAGAATATTGCTAAAACTTTAGAAAATCATATAAAATAAACCGTAACTCGGATTAAAATAATTTATACATGAAAGTTGCTCAGAACGACGAGACGAACCCGGATACGCAGCCCGTTCGTCCGCCACGCATCCCTAGCATAGCGAACACGCAACTTTCCCCCTCCGGTTCGCCTGTCCGAAAACGTGAAACACCGGGGATATTTTCCCGGATGTTTCCCCCCTTCACCGGTACCACCTCATACCGCGTTAGGGCACCCCTAGCACTGATACTTGTCATGTCATGCATCGCTATGCATCTGTTTGCTTAATATTTATTGTTACTTCCCCCTCTTCTCTCGCTAGACACCGAGACCGACGCCGCTGCTACCCAGTACGACTACGGTGTTGACGACCACTCTCTCTTGCCAGAGCAACCAGGCAAGCCCCCCCTTGATCACCAGATATCGCCTACTCTTCTCTATACTGCTTCCATTAGAGTAGTGTAGCATGTTACTGCTTTTCGTAAATCCTATTTTGATGCATAGCCTGACATTGTTGCTACAACTGTTGATACCTTACCTGCAATCCTAAATGCTTAGTATAGGATGCTAGTTTACCATCAGTGGCCCTACATTCTTGTCTGTCTGCCATTCTATACTATCGAGCCGTGATCACTCGGGAGGTGGTCATGGGTATATACTTATATACATAATATATGATACTTCTGGTGACTAAAGACGGCTCGGCTCGTAGGAGTACCCGCGAGTGATTCACGGATTGGGTCCGAAAGGACGTTTGTCCCGACGGCCCTCTTAGTGGATCTTTGTGGCCGAGTGACAGGGTAGGTTGAGACCACCTAGGAGAGAGGTGGGCCTGGCCCTGGTCGACGTCCATGGTTATTTCAAAATAACACGCTTAACGAGATCTTGGTATTTGATCTGAGTCTGGCTACTGGCCTATACGCACTAACCAACTACGCGGGAACAGTTATGGGCACTCGACGTCGTGGTATCAGCCGAAGCCTTCATGACATCAGCGACTGAGCAGCGCGTGCCGAATTGGACTGGAACGCCTGCTAGGCTAGGTCTTCTTCCGGCCGCCCTCGCAACATGCAGGTGTGCAATGGGCGATGGGCCCAAACCCCTGCGCCATAGGATTTAGACCGGCGTGCTGACCTCTCTATTGTGCCTAGGTAGGGTTGCGACGTGTTGATCTTCCGAGCCCGGGCATGACCCAGAAAAGTGTGTCCGGACAAAGGGGATCGAGCGTGTTGGGAAATGTGGTGCACCCCTGCAGGGAAGTTAATCTATTCGAATAGCCGTGATCTTCGGTAACAGGACGACTTGGAGTTATACCTTGACCTTATGACAACTAGAACCGAATACTTAATAAAGCACACCCTTGCAAGTGCCAGATACAACTCGGTGATCGCTCTCTAATAGGGCGACGAGGAGAGGATCACCGGGTAAGATTATGTCACACGATGCTACTTGGTGAACTTACCATCTACTCTCTTCTTATGCTGCAAGATCGAGGTGGCCAGAAGCGTAGTCTTTGATATGACTAGCTATCCCCCTCTTATTCCGGCATTTTGCAGTTCAGTCCACATATGATACCCCTTTTCCCTTTGATACCAATGCATACATATGTAGTGTAGATCCTTGCTTGCGAGTACTTTGGATGAGTACTCACGGTTGCTTTGCTCCCCCTTTTTCCCCTTTCTATACTCGATTGCTGCGACCAGACGATGGAGTCCAGGAGCCAGACGCCACTGTCGATGACGACTACTACTACTCAGGAGGTGCCTACTACTACGTGCAGCCCGCTGACGACGGCCAGGAGTAGTTTAGGAGGATCCCGGGCAGGAGGCATGTGCCTCTTTCGATCTGTATCCCGGTTTGTGCTAGCCTTCTTAAGGCAAACTTGTTTAACTTATGTCTGTGCTCAGATATTGTTGCTTCCGCTGACTTGTCTATGATCGAGCTCTTGTATTCGGGCCCTCGAGGCCCCTAGCTTGTAATATGATGCTTGTATGCCTTATTTTATTTGTAGAGTTGTGTTGTGACATCTTCCCGTGAGTCCCTGATCTTGATCGTACATGTTTGCGTGTATGATTAGTGTACAGTCGAATTGGGGGCGTCACAAGTTGGTATCAGAGCCGACTGCCTGTAGGAATCCCCCTTCCACACTCCTTGGCCGAAGTCGAGTCTAGACATTACAAAACTTTTTACTAACATGGTTGTGTGCCTTACGGGCCCATGTCGCCATTTGGGTGGTATTAGGATCTTCTATTCCTCGACCTATATTCGTGGACTCTGACATCTCTTCTATTTGGGTTAAACGATTTTACTAACTCCAACTCTAGGTTCTCGTAAATACTTTCTCCCGGAGAGCCCCTCGGTCCAAACGATCGCTTGTTTCACCAGAAGATTCCGAAGACACCCTACGATGATCCCTTGAGACTATGTGCCATCGCTTTTACAATTCCCTACCACTGATGTATCCTTATGGATAACTACCTACATTTGTCGTTCATACATTCATCCCAAGTTGATCTTGTTAATACAAGATACACCGAAATTCTCTCTATTGTTCCGAGAATACTTTGTGCCTACTGCCTTGCAGTTCTTTGCCACCTGAATACCCCTACGGATAATTCTCGCTCTTATCGAGTACCTGTTCAACTCCAGTTGTTCATGTGTTTCACTAAGGCCTTCGAAATAATATTCGATCTTCCGAATTCCTTAGCAGCTTATTGCTCTTGAAACTCTTGCTTGCTTGCATCATGGTTAACCCCATAAGTATAGTAATCTTATTGGCATCCTTTGTCACTATCATTTTGAGTCCACTGATTCAATAAGTGGCGAATGCTTGCAGTCCTCAATCAGATCTAAGAATTCATCCTTCCGACTCAGACGTCATTTTAAACATGAGCTCGATCTCGATCAATCAAATTGCCATCGATTGTACCCCTAAGCCTACTCAACTTATCCATCCTTGATCAGAGCGTTGCTTCTGATCCCTTGATTTGGAAATCATAATTCTTTTGCATTTGAGCTTTGAATTAGTCAGTTGTTTCTATAATCAGATCTTCTTGCATTCTTCTTCCTCTAGTTGAGTATCGATGCTCACATCAGATCCCTTGAGGACCATCGGTTCCTTTGTTGGATTTTATCCGACAGTGTCCTTCATATTGAATAACCTCGTGAGCCTTTCCATGGGTATATAATGCCTTTGGTAAATTGTATCCTCTGCTTTGTGAACCATGCTCTACTTTCGAGCTTGTATTATTTACTCCGAAGTTTGTGGTATATGTTCCTAAGATGCCCTGATGGGTTGAACCTACGACTTCCCTAATCCGTGTGAACCCGAAAGATTTCATGGGTCATACGTATCTGGTATTGCACCAGGTAAAAACTTTCAACAACTAATGTCATTTTCGAAATACGAGAGGTGAATGAAAGGTTATGCGTTGAACAAGTTGGAGTCGACCTTGAACTTAGTGTTCATGCCCATGGACCCAATGTGGAACTTATCATGGAAGCTTCTTGAAAAACTTTTAATTAGTTGGATAATTCTTTCGGTGTCTTTGAATTGGATCCCTTGCAACTATGGTTTCGGCCATGTTGATATTCCTTGATTCCTTTTCTCGGACAAGTTAAAGTACTTGTCTTTTGCAGATCAATACACTTGTCAACCCTCTATTTTGCTCTACCTCCGAGTATTACCCTCTAGTATCTTGATAATATCATCGAACCATGTTGCTTATTATGAGCCTTCATCAAGTATTATTCCTCACCGATTCCAATGTTTCCTGGTTCCGAGTTGTTAGTCACTCGAGGACACCAATAACTAAATCGGGTCCGCACCATGATTAAACAACTCTTAGTAATCTCCTTTACTCACGAGTTTGTACTCGAGCATGTCAATCCTAGCCTGATCGGCTATCACCTTGTGCTAAATTTTAAACTGTGCCACCTGGTCCTTATTCCCAAAGCACAGCTTTCGACGATGAGCTAAGCTTACGTCAATCTTCCTTGTCACATCATCTCGCCATGAACAGCAAGCTTGATTTCGAGTTTGTGTCATACCCGTGGTTCCAATAACCTTGCGCTTCATCATTCCTTTGGCTTGATGTCATCGCCAATCGATTAAATCTTCATGAAATCTCTCGACACATGTGTCGTGATCATCATCAGCATTCTGAGGCCTTCCAAGATATCTACTGAATTCTTGATGAGAAATACCATCCTTTTCCCTCGATGATTTGTGTTATCATCGACCACTTTATTGCCTTCCGTTCAACACAAACTCGTCCGTGTTTTGTGTTATACTTTGAGTTCCTTGCTATCCAGCTTATGTTATGTTCTACTTGGAGTATTACCATCCCTTATGTCAAGAATGTTGGTAGAATTTCACCACCTCTTAAGAATTCTTGATACAGGTGATACTTCTTGCCATATCTGTTCATCCCTTGGTCCCCGTGTTGTTTCTAACCGGAAAACCGACAATTGAACTATGATGCGCCACTTCAAAAGTTCTAGCAACCCTATTGCTTTGAAGTTAATGGTCGATATTTCATTCTTAGACCATTGGTTATCAAATCACCATTCTAACATTGATCATGCTACCTCTACCCATATTTCGGGCGCAACTTTCAACCAATGTTTAATTGTGTGTGTTTTCATCGAGCATACATCATTATATCATTTGATCCGACTAATGTTATCTCCTTGTTCAAAAAATTGTTGAAATCCATCTTGTCAAAAATCTCGATGAATTAATATTGAGTCCTTCAGTCACCTCCCCATCCTCTCCTTGGTTTAATGGTGAACTCTTGTTTCAGAACTCGCTTCCATAGTTCATTTCCCAATAATCATGCAATGCCATCTCATAAATTTGTGTTGCACCTTCTTCTTCTCAAGCATCCAGAGTCTGAGGTATCCTGACACCAATCAGATCTGAATCTAGGTCAGATATGATGGTTGGAACATATTTCCAGGAGTTATAACTTCTTTACATGACCGGCTAAGGTGATGTCATGCCTAGCACACCTGACCAGAGGACCTATAGTTATAGTTTCCTTTTTCGCAAGGCTAGTTGTTCTTCCATGAGGAAATTGTAAGACCTATTCTGCAAGTTGTTCCTGATGGATCCTTTGTGTATCCAAAGTCTGATCTTTACCCGATGACCATGTCAATGCTATCTCGAAGCATGTCTCTGGTACTCCGATTATCAACAAGAACATTTGAAGCCCAATGCTAAATGTTTCTTACTCAATTATCCAAACACTATTGTATGGGTAATGTCATGAAATTTCTCTCCCCTTTCCTGAAGGGTTTTCTACTTTATATCCTGTCAGGGATATCATGCCTTGCTTGTCCTTGGGAAGGGTATACCCCTGGTATATGTGTCAAACACATTTTCCTTTCCATTGTTCTGTTTGATATGATGATCACATTTTCCTTTCCGTTGATTTGTTTAACCTTCCTTGTAATCCATATGATCTAAGAAGTAATATTCTTCTGCTTATGTAAACACCTTGGTGTACTACCGTGTTGGTAAGACCCTGTTGCATTTGTTGATGACATTCCGGTAACCACCGATGGGTGAGAACCTTGCCTACTGGTCCGCCTCGTTCAAACGAGCAGGAAAATGGTTCTCTTCGTCCCTCGCCCTTGGTACTGATGTTGTTGCTGACATAATCGACAGACTATCCCTCTGACATGCCTTGCCTAAATGATCATGCAAGATGTCACCGGCCTTCCTACTTTTAACCACATGGTGGGCCCATAACCCACAGTTCCACAGGATCGAAACCTGACTCTCCTGTACACCTTGTTTACAAAGTTATCCCTTACCCTTGGTTTCGTGTGTAATTCATGAGCCACCTTCCTAGTGATCTGTTCCGGTATCAGATGCAATACATAAACTTGATGCTTTGAACCCCTTTCACACTCTTTTTCAGGCATCGAACGATTGTCTATCCTCTTGGAACTCCTTATTGTACCTTCTTACCTTACTCTCGATTTGTACAACTCGAGAGATACTCATCTGTTCATTCACGAGAAAACCCCAGACGATTACCCCTTAAGAATTATGTCGTAGCCGAGCTACCCCTTACCTATTCGTAAGCACGAAGGAACCCCCGAAGAAAGGATGACGACTTCACCATGATGACCTGAAGCAAAGAAATAAAGACGTCAATGTAATGGATCGACCTCTTCGAGGAGAGCAACCAAGGCCGAGAAGATCCGTTAGAATTTCGTAACCACACCTTTCGCCCTTACTCCACCTCTTAAATCTCGGGACAAGATTTCTTGTAGTGGAGGAGAATTGTGACGTCCCGATACTTAAGCTACAGTAACCCTCAACTAATGATTCCACGTTACCATGATTACTATTGTTAATCTCGTGTTGATTCAAACCCAATTCAAATTCAAATTTAAAATAAAGTCAAATTATTATTTCTTTAAAAGGTAAAGCAAAATTGTTCGATGGGTTGCAAATATTCACTAACAATTTTTCATGAAAGAATTAACATGTTTCAAAATATAAAATTTCCCCTGGACGTTAAATAGTGGACCAACAGCCATTTAACCAACCATTTCAATTTATAAAAATGTTTAGACGATTCCAATTGTTGTGAGACCTTTTGTACATCACCAAAATATTGCAATGGAATTACGTGTCAAGTTTCAGCCCTGGAAAAATTCATCTAGTACACAAACTAAATGTACAATAGCGAACAAAATACAAAAAAATAAAAGAAAATAGAAATAGGAAAATAGACTGTGCACTTAGGGCCCATATGCCACAGTGCAGCCCAGCCCACCAGTCGGGTCATCCCTTTCCTCTGTTCACCGCGCACCTCGTGGACGCAGGGTGCACATCCACGGCGCCGATTGCCACGGGGCAGCCATCCGGAGCCTCCCCCATGCCTACAAGGCTCCCCCTCGCTCCCCTAGATGCCCTAGCGCCCTCACTCCCCCCCCCCTCTCGCCTCAGATCCGCCGCTCGACGCACACCCGACGCCATCGTCGCCGTGGACTAGTTCCTCGTCGTGACCACCTCGTCCTCGCCGGCTGAGATTGCGCCAAGAGCTCCGCCTGCTTCTTCTTCTTCGACTTCGACCACCAGCGCTAGCCGGGCTACGCTACATCATCGGATCTCCGTCCTCTTCTTCCTCGGACCCGCCAGCGTTCGTCCTTGATTCCGGCGCCGTCGAGCCCTCCCCGAGCCCGCTAAGCACCTCTGCAAACTCACGGTGAGCCCCTTGTCAAAACACCTCGGTCCCCCCCTTCGAATCCATGTCCGTAGCCTAGCTTCCGCCGTTGCCGTAGCTCGTCGCCGCCGTCCTTGTCGCCACCGCGCGCACAACTACCGCAACTCACACCTGAGCACCTCATCATGCTCAGCATCACCGTAGGAACCCGTAGCGATCATCTGTTGGTCATGTCGTGCCCTCCATCGCCATTCCACCATCATGGCCAGTGCTCTGTTCCGCGTCCGCACGCGCACAATCACTCATGGCCCTGCTCGCGTTGCTCCTCGTACCGCGGCTCGTCGCGCGCGACCACGCACGTGCTCGTCTGCCCACATACGCCACGCCTCGCCCGTCCGCCCCGCTCGCCCTTCTGCCCGATGCTGCTCTGCTTCGCTGCTCCCTCCCTATCTCGCTCGCCGCGTCTCCTCGCGTTGCTGCCTCCCTGCTGCTAGAGCGCGCGCCCGCGCCATTCCGTTGCCCCCCGTGCCATCGCGCCTCCCCCGCCGCCTACCACTGCTCGCTTGCCGGCGTTCTCCGCCGCCGTCACCCCCAACCTCCCCGCCTCCATCGCCGAGCCGCCGCAGCCGCCCCTACTTCGCCTCCGCCGCTCCGCGACCGGCTCCCTCGGGGCTCGGCCTCTGCCCCGCGATGCCGCGCCCCGCACCTGGCCATGCCCGCAGCCGCCTGGCTTGCCGCCGTCCTGCGCCCCACCGGCGACCGCCCTCGCCCCACGGCCATCCCCTGCGCCCGGGCGGACTTCGCCCCGCACGCGCCTGCTACGCCGCCGCCCGTTTTGGCCCCCTGGGTCACTGACCCAGGGGCCCCACGCCCCTTTTTTCTAAAAAATAAAATAAATGAATAATAATATAAAAAATAATTAATTAATTAGTTAATTAATTAACTTAATGAAAATGGTTTAACTAAACTAATTACTTAGTTAGCCTAACTAATCTATAATTAGTTATATGTCTCAATGACATAAGGGCCCCACCACCTATTGACTAGTCAAACCTTGACTGGTCAACTGGGTCCCCCTTGGCCCACCTGTCATCCCCTGGGTACACTTCTGTGTACCCTGTGCTGGGTGCGCATAGCATTTTTCCAATTAATTTCGAATTAATAATAATTTCAGAATATTGCTAAAACTTTAGAAAATCACATAAAATAAACCGTAACTCGGATTAAAATAATTTATATATGAAAGTTGCTCAGAACAACGAGACAAACCTGGATACACAGCCCGTTCGTCCACCACGCATCCCTAGCATAGCGAACACGCAATTTTTCCCCTCTGGTTCGCCTGTCCGAAAATGCGAAACACCGGGGATATTTTCCCGGATGTTTCCCCCCTTCACCGGTACCACCTCATACCGCGTTAGGGCACCCCTAGCACCGATACTTGTCATGTGATGCATCGCTATGCATCTGTTTGCTTAATATTTATTGTTTCTCTCCCCCCCCCCTTCTCTCGCTAGACACCGAGACCGACGCCGCTGCTACCCACTATGACTACGGTGTTGACGACCACTCTCTCTTGCCAGAGCAACCAGGAAAGCCCCCCCTTGATCACCAGATATCGCCTACTCTTCTCTATACTGCTTCCATTAGAGTAGTGTAGCATGTTACTGCTTTTCGTAAATCCTATTTTGATGCATAGCCTGACATTGTTGCTACAACTGTTGATACCTTACCTGCAATCCTAAATGCTTAGTATAGGATGCTAGTTTACCATCAGTGGCCCTATATTCTTGTCTGTCTGCCATTCTATACTATCGAGCCGTGATCACTCGGGAGGTGGTCATGGGTATATACTTATATACATAATATATGATACTTCTGGTGACTAAAGACGGCTCGGCTCGTAGGAGTACCCGCGAGTGATTCACGGATTGGGTCCGAAAGGACGTTTGTCCCGACGGCCCTCTCAGTGGATCTTTGTGGCGGAGTGACAGGGTAGGTTGAGACCACCTAGGAGAGAGGTGGGCCTGGCCCTGGTCGACGTCCGTGGTTATTTCAAAATAACACGCTTAACGAGATCTTGGTATTTGATCTGAGTCTGGCTACTGGCCTATACGCACTAACCAACTACGCGGGAACAGTTATGGGCACTCGACGTCGTGGTATCAGCCGAAGCCTTCATGACGTCAGCGACTGAGCAGCGCGTGCCGAATTGGACTGGAACGCCTGCTAGGCTAGGTCTGCTTCCGGCCGCCCTCGCAACATGCAGGTGTGCAATGGGCGATGGGCCCAAACCCCTGCGCCATAGGATTTAGACCGCCGTGCTGACCTCTCTATTGTGCCTAGGTAGGGCTGCGACGTGTTGATCTTCCGAGCCCGGGCATGACCCAGAAAAGTGTGTCCGAACAAAGGGGATCGAGCGTGTTGGGAAATGTGGTGCACCCCTGCAGGGAAGTTAATCTATTCGAATAGCCGTGATCTTCGGTAACAGGACGACTTGGAGTTATACCTTGACCTTATGACAACTAGAACCGAATACTTAATAAAACACACCCTTGCAAGTGCCAGATACAACTCGGTGATCGCTCTCTAACAGGGCGACGAGGAGAGGATCACCGGGTAAGATTATGCTACACGATGCTACTTGGTGAACTTACCATCTACTCTCTTCTTATGCTGCAAGATCGAGGTGGCCAGAAGCGTAGTCTTTGATATGACTAGCTATCCCCCTCTTATTCCGGCATTTTGCAGTTCAGTCCACATATGATACCCCTTTTCCCTTTGATACCAATGCATACATATGTAGTGTAGATCCTTGCTTGCGAGTACTTTGGATGAGTACTCACGGTTGCTTTGCTCCCCCTTTTTCCCCTTTCTATACTCGATTGCTGCGACCAGACGATGGAGTCCAGGAGCCAGACGCCACTGTCGATGACGACTACTACTACTCGGGAGGTGCCTACTACTACGTGCAGCCCGCTGATGACGACCAGGAGTAGTTTAGGAGGATCCCGGGCAGGAGGCATGCGCCTCTTTCGATCTGTATCCCAGTTTGTGCTAGCCTTCTTAAGGCAAACTTGTTTAACTTATGTCTGTACTCAGATATTGTTGCTTCCGCTGACTCGTCTATGATCGAGCTCTTGTATTGGAGCCCTCGAGGCCCCTGGCATGTAATATGATGCTTGTATGACTTATTTTATTTGTAGAGTTGTGTTGTGATATCTTCCCGTGAGTCCCTGATCTTGATCGTACACGTTTGCGTGTATGATTAGTGTACGGTCGAATCGGGGGCGTCACAAAATATGCCCTAGAGGCAATAATAAAGTTGTTATTTATATTTCCTTATATGATGATAAATGTTTATTATTCATGCTAGAATTGTATTAACCGAAAACTTAGTACATGGGTGAGTACATAGACAAACAGAGTGTCACTAGTTTGCCTCTACTTGACTAGTTCGTTGAATCAATGCTGGTTATGTTTCCTAACCATAGACATGAGTTGTCATTTGATTAATGGCATCACATCATTAGAGAATGATGTGATTGACTTGACCCATCCGTTAGCTCAGCATGATGATCGTTTAGTTTGTTGCTATTGCTTTCTACATAACTTATACAAGTTCCTATGACTATCAGATCATGCAACTCCCGAATACCGGAGGAATACTTTGTGTGCTGCCAAACGTCACAACGTAGGGTGATTATAAAGGTGCTCTACAGGTGTCTCCGGTGGTGTTTGTTGAGTTGGCATAGATCAAGATTGGGATTTGTCACTCTGATTGTCAGAGAGGTATCTCTGGGCCCTCTCGGTAATGTACATCACTATAAGCCTTGCAAGCAATGTAGCTAATGAGTTAGTTACGGGATGTAACGAGTAAAGAGACTTGCCGGTAACGAGATTGAACTAGGTATTGAGATACCGACGATCAAATCTCGGGCAAGTAAGGGAACAATGTATATTGTTATGCGGTTTGACCGATAAAGATCTTCATAGAATATGTAGGAACCAATATGAGCATCCATGTGCTGCTATTGGTTATTGACCGGAGACGTGTCTCGGTCATGTCTACATAGCTCTCTAACCCGTAGGGTCCGCACGTTGAACGTTCGGTGACGATCGGTATTATGAGTTTATGTGTTTTGATGTACTGAAGGTAGTTCGGAGTCCCAGATATGATCACAGACATGACGAGGAGTCTCGAAATGGTCGAGACATAAAGATCGATATATTGGACAGCTATATTCAGACACTGGAAGTGTTCCAGGTGATTTCGGAGAAAACTGGAGTGCCGGATGGGTTACCGGAACCCCTTGGGGAAGTATTGGGCCTTAGTGGGCCTTAGGGGAGAGAGAGGGAAGCAGCCCAGGAGGTGCCCCCCCCAAGGGAGTTCGAATAGGACTAGGGGAAGGGGCGCGGCCCCTCTTTCCCTCTCCCTCTCCCTCTCTTTCCTTCCCCCTTCCTCCTTCCTAATAGGACTAGGAAAGGATGAATCCTACTCCTACTAGGAGGAGGATTCCTCCTCTCCTTGGGCGCCACTAGGGTCGGCCGGCCTCCCCCTTGCTCCTTTATATACGGGGGCAAGGGCACCCTAGGACACACAAGTTGATTGTTCCAAGCCGTGTGCGGTGCCCCCTCCACCATAATCCACCCCGGTCATATCGTAGCGGTGCTTAGGCGAAGCCCTGTTCCGGTAGCAACATCATCACCGTCATCATGCCGTCGTGCTGACGAAGCTCTCCCTCGAAGCTCTACTGGATCGTGAGTTCGTGGGACGTCACCGAGCCAAACGTGTGCAGATCGCGGAGGTGTCGTACCTTCGGTGCTAGGATCGGCCGATCGTGAAGACATACGACTACATCAACCGCATTATCATAACACTTCCACTTACGGTCTACGTACGTAGACAACACTCTTCCCTCTCGTTGCTATACATCACCATGATCTTGCGTGTGCGTAGGATTTTTTTGAAATTACTACGTTCCCCAACATCTATCATGTATGCAATGTTGTGTACCAGACCTGATGTGTGCCTTGCTATAAGTTTAGCAGGGAGGTACCAAAGTAATCCAGGAGTGGATCACTGGACAGCGGTCAAGAACATCCTGAAATACCTGAAAAGGACTAAGGATATGTTTCTCGTTTATGGAAGTGACAAAGAGCTTGTCGTAAATGGTTACATCGATGCAAGCTTTGACACTGATCCGGATGACTCAAAGTCGCAAACCGGATACGTATTTATATTGAATGGTGGAGCTGTAAGTTGGTGCAGTTCTAAGCAGAGCATCGTGGCGGGATCTACATGTGAAGCGGAGTACATAGCTGCTTCGGAAGCAGCAAATGAAGGAGTCTGGATGAAGGAGTTCATATCCGATCTAGGTGTAATACCTAGTGCATCAGGTCCAATGAAAATCTTTTGTGACAATGCTGGTGCAATTGCCTTGGCAAAGGAATCCAGATTTCATAAGAGAACCAAACACATCAAGAGATGCTTCCACTCCATCCGCGATCAAGTCAAGGAGGGAGACATAGAGATTTGCAAAGTACATACGTACGGATCTGAATGTTGCAGACCCGTTGACTAAACCTCTTCCATGAGCAAAACATGATCAGCACCAAGACTCCATGGGTGTTAGAATCATTACTATGTAATCTAGATTATTGACTCTAGTGCAAGTGGGAGACTGAAGGAAATATTTCCTTATATCATGATA
This sequence comes from Triticum dicoccoides, assembly GCF_002162155.2. Classification (NCBI taxonomy): domain Eukaryota; kingdom Viridiplantae; phylum Streptophyta; class Magnoliopsida; order Poales; family Poaceae; genus Triticum; species Triticum dicoccoides. The sequence continues at coordinate 90,427,803 of NC_041386.1, forward strand.
AATGTTTATTATTCATGCTAGAATTGTATTAAACGGAAACTTAGTACATGTGTGAATACATAGACAAAACAGAGTGTCCCTAGTATGCCTCTAATTGACTAGCTCATTAATCAAAGATGGTTAAGTTTCCTGACCATAGACATGTGTTGTCATTTGATGAACAGGATCACATCATTAGAGAATGATGTGATGGACAAGACCCATCCGTTAGCTTAGCACAATGATCGTTAAGTTATATTGCTATTGCTTTATTCATGACTTATACATATTCCTCTGACTATGAGATTATGCAACTCCCAAATACTGGAGGAACACCTTGTGTGCTATCAAACATCACAACATAACTGGGTGATTATAAAGATGCTCTACAGGAGTCTCCGAAGGTCTTTGTTAGGTTGGCATAGATCAAGATTAGGATTTGTCACTCCGAGTATCGGAGAGGTATCTCTATGCCCTCTCGGTAATGCACATCACTATAAGCCTTGCAAGCAATGTGACTAATGAGTTAGTTACGGGATGATGCATTACAGAATGAGTAAAGAGACTTGCCGGTAACGAGATTGAACTAGGTATGATGATACCAAAGATCGAGTCTTGGGCAAGTAACATACTGATGACAAAGGGAATGACGTATGTTGTTATGCGGTTTGACCGATAAAGATCTTCGTAGAATATGTAGGAACCAATATGAGCATCCAGGTTCTGCTATTGGTTATTGACCGGAGATGTGTCTCGGTCATGTCTACATAGTTCTCGAACCCATAGGGTCCGCATGCTTAATGTTCGATGACGATTTGTATTATGAGTTATGTGTTTTGGTGACCGATGTTTGTTCGGAGTCCCGGTTGAGATCACGGACATGACGAGCAGTCTCAAAATGATCAAGAGGTAAAGATTCACATATTGTAAGGTTATATATGGACACCGGAATGGTTCTGAAGAGGTTCGGGGATTTTTGGAGTACCGGGAGGTTACCGGACCCCCCCCCCCCACCGGGAAAGTTAATGGGCCTCATAGGCCATAGTGGAGAGAGGGAGGCAGGCCACAAGAGGTGGCGTGCGCCCCCTTACCCAATCCGAATTGGACAAGGGGTGGGGGCGCGGCCCCCCTTTCCTTCTCCCTCTCCTCCTCTTTCCCCTCTCCCCTCTCCGTTGGAAGGAGGGGGGCCGAATCCTACTAGGAGTGGAGTCCTAGTAGGACTCCCCCCCATGGCGCTACCCCCTAGGGTCGGCCACCTCTTCCTCCCCTCCTTTATATACGGGGGTGGGGGCACCCCAAAGGCACATCAATTGTTCTCTTAGCCATGTGCGGTGCCCCCCTCCACAGTTTACTCCTTCGGTCATAGCGTCGTAGTGCTTAGGCGAAGTCCTGCATGGATCACATCACCATCACCATCACCACGCCGTCGTGCTGATGGAACTCTCCCTCGACCCTCTGCTGGATCAAGAGTTCAAGGGACGTCATCAAGCTGAACGTGTGCTGAACTCGAAGGTGCCGTACATTCGGTACTAAGATCGGTTGGATCGTGAAGACGTTCGACTGCATCAACCACATTAAACTAACGCTTCCGCTTTTGGTCTACGAGGGTACGTAGACACACTCTTCCCCTCTTGTTGCTATGCATATCCTAGATACATCTTGTGTGATCGTAGGATTTTTTTTTTGAAATTGCACCCTACGTTGCCCAACAGTTTGTTGGGTTGGCATAGATCAAGATTAGGATTTGTCACTCCGAGTATCAGAGAGGTATCTCTGGGCCCTCTCGGTAATGCACATCACTATAAGTCTTGCAAGCAATGTGACTAATGAGTTAGTTATGAGATGATGCATTATGGAACGAGTAAAGAGACTTGCCAGTAATGAGATTGAACTAGGTATGATGATACCGACGATCGAATCTCGGGCAAGTAACATACCGATGACAAAGGGAATAACATATGTTATTATTGTGGTTTAACCGATAAAGATCTTCGTAGAATACGTAGGAACCAATATGAGCATCCAGGTTCCGCTGTTGGTTATTGACCGGAGATGTGTCTCGGTCATGTCTACATAGTTCTCGAACCTGTAGGGTCCGCACGCTTAACGTTCGATGACGGTTTGTATTATGAGTTATGTGTTTTGGTGACCGAAGTTTGTTCGGAGTCCCGGATGAGATCATGAACATGACGAGGAGTCTCGAAATGGCCGAGAGGTAAAGATTGATATATTGGATGATGATATTCGGACACCGGAATGGTTCGGGTATATTTCGGAGTACCGAGGGGTTACGGAACCCCCCGGGAAGTATTGGGCCTACATGGGCCTTAGGGGAGAGAGAGGGGAGCCCGCAAGGGGTGGCGTGCGCCCCCCTCCAAGGGAGTCCTAATTGGACAAGGAGGAGGGGGCGGCCCTCGTTCCCTCTCCTTCCTTTTCCCCCTCCGATGAGAAAGGAAAAGGGGGGCGAATCCTACTAGGAGTGGAGTCCTAGTAGGACTCCCCCCATGGTGCGCCCCCTTGGTGGCCGGCCTCCTCCTTCCCTCCTTTATATACAGGTGCAGGGGCACCCCAAAGCACAACAGTTGTTCTCTTAGCCGTGTGCGGTGCACCCCTCCACAGTTTACTCCTCCGCTCATATCGTCGTAGTGCTTAGGCGAAGCCCTGCGCGGATCACATCACCATCACCGTCATCACACCGTCGTGCTGACAAAACTCTCCCTCGATCCTCTGCTAGATCAAGAGTTCGAGGGACGTCATCGAGCTGAACGTGTGCTGAATTCGGAGGTGACGTACGTTCGGTACTAGATTGGTTGGATCATGAAGACGTTCGACTACATCAACCACGTTAACCTAACGCTTCCGCTTTCGGTCTAAGAGGGTACGTGGGCACACTCTCTCCCACTCGTTGCTATGCATCTCCTAGATAGATCTTGCGTGATCGTAGGAAATTTTTTTAAAATTGCATGCTACGTTCCCCAACAGTTATGTAGCAACATCTCTCCACTGGTATGTGATAAATAATTACTTTTGATCAAATCATGATGTTCGATTCGATAATTCATAGATGTGTATTAATCTCATGTTCATAATTCTTTTCATTAGTCAATCCAGATGAAAAAACAATAGAGTTATGTTAGAGGTGTCCATTAGGTGGAGTGGAGTGAATCCCTATTTGTAAAGTACACTCAGTGTCAAAGATAGAAAAAGCTTAGATGGATCTTGCTCTCTAAGGATAAATGATTGCTTGACTTGTTATATTGTACCACGAGAGATGAGAGGAAGGGCCAATTCTTTTGGGCGGCTTAAAAAAATAAGCTGCCTCTCCCCCAACTTAAAAAATAAGCCGTCCCCTAAATTTTCTGAGACTTTTAAATTAGTTTTCTCATAACTAGTTTAGAAACTCCAATGAATAAGAGAGGTGACCTATGGGAAAAACTGGGGAGAAGGCGACTTATTTTTTAAGCCGCCAAAAGAACTGGCCCGAATTGCTTTCAAACACATGGCATCTTGCTTATGCAATGCTCTATTTTAGTATTTAATATTTGAAGTGAGTTCACGAGTGTTTCAGGTGCACTGGGTGGAGTATTAGCTATTAAATATGGTATGTGTTGGCCTGGTAGAATTATGGATGTACAATGGATACATAACATGATCTAAATCTATGATGATATTTGTCATAAATGTTTGGTTGATCATTACACATACATATGCTTGTACATGTGTCGTCGCTATTATGAGAGACACTATTAGTGAACATATGAACCCCGTTCCAACTCTCTACATTAAGAAAACTCCCCAAAAGTAATTTACATGCATTTTTGTTTTCAGTATTTAGTATTCCAAAAATATGAAACATTTTGAGCTACATGATGTTTAAAAAACTTGTTGCAACTATCAAGACTAGTAAGATTGACAACCTCACTACAATTATTTGGGGCACAAGCAATTTCGTAATATGTATTGCATGTTACTTGATAGAGTCTATGGGTGTTGCCTTTAGGGAATCATACCTTGGTCTCTCGGTTGAAGGAAAAGATTACCACTTGCTGCAAACCTCTGTCTTTATTGTCCCAACAACTATTGCCTAGCGCTATCACGAGAGTAGCAAGCATCAAGCCCTTTTTTTATGTTGTTGTCGAGGAGGTGACATTAAGTCTTCTAGGTTGTGCATTACAATTTTTATCTTCCTTTTATGTAGTTTGTTAGTTGCATTTTATTCACCTTAGTTTAATTTATTAAAAACCCTAAAACAACAAAACAATATTCCAATTGGTAGTTACTTTCTTTTATCTAGTTACTAATAGTTATAAATGAAAAATGTCATAAAAACGATATGACAAGGTAGTCGGGCGTGCGTCCATGCATCAATATCGTGCAAGAAAGTCCAAGCCACAACGAACCCAAAACATTTTCCTCATCTCCTTCCACGAGAGAGTCAAGCTAGGGTTTCTCTGCCTCTCACCGGCCTTGTCGCCGATCTTCCTCGTCTCATGTGGCCTTAGGGTCATGGAGGCGTGGTAGATCTGGCCCTGCCGGTGGGAGGGCTCGTGCTCCGTTTTAGGTGTTTTTAGATTGTTTAGGGTATGTGTCCTGTTCAGGGAGACGAGGCGACGACAGCTCCCTGAAGATGGAATAAGGTTCTCCCCACCTAGCCCCCGCTCTGGCGGTGTGTCTAGCGTCGTCGGAGGGCGTGTGGAGGTGTGTCTTTGACGGATCTCGCGGGATTCGGTTGGCGTCAGTCTTTGATGGATCTGCTTGAATCCGGTCTTTGTTTATCTATATTCATGTGTCTTCAGGCTGGATCATTTCGATTTACACTTCACTTCATCAGCGACAGACTGTTTTGGTGTGGTGGTCCTTGGGACCCTTAGCACGACGTCTTATAAACTGTCTACTACGACAAGGTTTGCACGACTTCAGTGAGGGAGGGGCAATGACGGCGGCGCCTTCGGCTCGCTCCAGTACTTGTAGTTGTCGCTAGGTGGTCTACGGACATAGATGTGATTTCTATTCTTCTTGTGTTCTTTGTATTGCCATGATGTTTGATGAATAGATTGGAAATTATTCTCGCAAAAAAAAAAGAACATGGAATCTCACCCTACATCATCATGGCAGCAAAGATTCCACAACCCTGCTCTCGCTAACGTGCGTCACTCAACAAAATTCCAATTGATCCATCTTAGTACCTTCAAAGCTTTCAGAGATGCTCTACACATATCGATGACTAGAGTCACAAAACAGTATGCTTTAGCCATGCAACTGCTGCAAAACAGTAAACGGAAGAGATGAAAATCCTGAAATATTGTCCATCCTTTCTGGGTTGTGGCACAGGAACCGCCATCGGTGTATGTGTATCTGAATCCATATCTTATACAGTACTCCCACAGAACTTGGTCATATACCGCAGCAAAAAGAAAAAAGAAAAACATACGGTCAAACTCTCTCAGGCTGCATTTGGAAGAGCACTTTGGCTGTGGTCTAGAATTTACGGAGATATGTTTCTTATACATGCCACAATTCAATACTTTCAAAATGTCATTATGGAAACACAATAAAACTGTGGGGTTAATTAATTATGGTACTCTAAAACTAGGCTGTTCGTGCGATCAGCGATTTTGGTGAACACTACCAGCGATGCTCCTCCAATGAAAATACATGTGCACGCATCTTGAACTGGGTCCAACTCTCACGGTAGGATTATCATATGCATCTCCACCTCATAGTCCCTGTGGCGCTGTCATATGTGCATCGCTCCACTACTTGATTTTCTAGCTTTAAGATGATGCAGTGTCAAATTCCCAGTCCTCATGTGGAGTCTTTATTTGGAGCTGGAGCCGTTGGTGGGCGAGCCAAATCTAAGTTTTGCATCTCACTTGCGAGCATTGCCCTTCTTTCTTTCAAGAAGTTGAGCCGGTTTGTCAGCTTAGCTAATGCAGTTGGCGGTCCACCCCCAGGTTCCTGAAAGAAATAACATGCATATATAGTTGCATAAATTCAGTAAAATGAAAAAGAGAGGCAGTAGTAGCACCCACAAACTTATATCAAACAAGGGCTTAAGAAACGAGAGTTTATGGAGGCAAAGAAACAGCATATATACGTCCCAAGGCATACAGATTACCTCTGTTCTATTACTTGAAAAGGTATTCGGTCCTTGAAGCCTGTGTAGGCTATTTGAGTTTTGCCTCAACAATCTTTGAGCACCTGGGCAAAACAAATCATTTTGAACTACTAAGATTGTTGCTATTAACTTTTGCTTCCTTGGGCACAGTTACTCTAATGATATCAAGTATAATTACTGATATTACCAACTGGACCTGTATTGTATTGATAGTTAGTACTCAGTTGCAGCTTCTGGTGGGCTGGCTTACCTGTTGAAGAAGACGAATTCTGTGCGGCTTGCCTTCTCAATTGTTCAACAATATCCGCCTGAAATGAATCAATTCTTTTATTGAATAATGGAACTAAAATGGAAGAACTTAAAAGCACAACCAGGTTGTATTTCCATCTAGTCATCCTTAACTTCAATGAGCCTGGGCCCTTTGCCAGTTAATGTACTATTTGTAAAGTATTGAAATATGCAAGATAACAAGGGCATTCTTTTGGCATAATTCTGTTAGAGTACATAATGGGCCTAATGGACCCGTTAGTCTTAGGGTTAATTAGAGATAAGAGTCGCTTTCTTAGGGGTCAAGTAAGCCTTGCTTGGGAGTCAAGTAAACCTCTCTATATAAAGAGAGGAGATGTATCAATCTAATCAAGCAAGAATTAAGAAGGAAATCCTTCCATCTTGCCCGGCCGTGGGCAAAAGGCCCCCGGCCGGCCTTCTTGCGCCCTCCTTCTAGCAGCGCCATAACAATTTGGTATCAGCTAGCTTCGGTTCGATCATGTCTTCACCGCCGCCCAACCCGTCTCTTCCGCTGCCGGTCACGACCGTCGCCCCGCTCCTGCCCGCGCCGGGATCCTCCGTCGCGCCCGCCCCCGTCGTCCTCACCCCGGAGGTGTCCGGGGCGCTGCGGGACCTAACGCAGGCGGTCCAGGAGATCCACCTGTTCTTGGCCGGGTCCTATGGGCCGCACCCGGCTGCGCCGCCCATCACCGCCACCGCGCCGCCGTGGCTGCCATGGCAGCCGCCGCACCAAGCGGCCCCCGCCGCGCTCGCCAGGCTGCTGCAGCAGCCGCTGCAGCTGCCATCCATCGCCCCGTCCTGGCTGTCGTGGCAGCCGCCGCACCAGGCGGCCTTCGCCGCTCTCGCCGGGCCACTGCAGCTGCCATCCATCGCCACCACCGCTCAGCCCTGGCTGCACTGGCAGCCGCCGCTCCTGCCGGCCTCCGCCGCGCCCGGCGCTCCGCCGCAGCAGCCGCTGCCGCTGCCCGGTGCGCCACCGCCGCAGCCGCTGCCGCAGCCACCGCCGGTTAGCTCCGGCCCCGCATCGACCGCGCCGGTGGGAGTCCCGCTCCACCAAGTCCAGTCCCCGCCGTCGCCGTCACCGCTTCCGTCTTGGATCGCTACCCGCCACGTGTCGGCGGCGGTGAGGCTGCAGGCTACTGCGCGCGGCCTCCTAGCGCGTCGGCGTGTGCGGGAGATGCGTGGTCTGCAGCTGCCGCTCCTCCAAGTTGCCCTTCGCTGCGCAAAGGACCTCGATCTCATCCGCTCCGCCGGGGATCTTGGGCATGCGGTTTCCCCCACGGGCAGCGGGCATGCTGTTTTCCCCACGGGCAGCGACCTCCAAGTCTGCGACATTGGCGGTTGGGGGGGCGCACCCCTCCTCGTCATTCTCCATCGCAAGCCCCCCACTCTTCCCTGTGCGGTGCAGACCAACAGCCGTCCGACAGGAAGAAGGCATGGTGTCACCGACAACAACGCACCACGTAGCACCACTGCATTCCGTCACCGGGCGCCGCAAGGGCGCCTCTGCTGGTCACTCTTGCGACCACTTCCAGGTGGCCATACACATGCACTCCTTTTGTCCAGATGGTGTCCATGGGATCCAGGTGGCTGTACACGTGCACGTCCGACGTGCGGATGGTATCCACTTTTTGTTAAGAGGTCCAAAATAAATCGTCCCAGTCCATTTCAGGTTGAGAATAATAAAACAAGCCGAGATGTAAAAGGCTTGTTTTTAGGTGTTAGGTTTGAGTTGCGTCGAGTCATGGTTATAAGTTGGTTAGGCTGCAGCTTGAGGACAAGCTGCATGTCCAGGTGGGGTGTAGTGTTAGAGTACATAATGGGCCTAATGGACCCGTTAGTCTTAGGGTTAATTAGAGATAAGAGTCGCTTTCTTTGAGGTCAAGTAAGCCTTGCTTGGGAGTCAAGTAAACCTCTCTATATAAAGAGAGGAGATGTATCAATCTAATCAAGCAAGAATTAAGAAGGAAATCCTTCCATCTTGCCCGGCCGTGGGCAAAAGGCCCCCGGCCGGCCTTCTTGCGCCCTCCTTCTAGCAGCGCCATAACAAATTCTTACTGACATTTTAGGTTCTTATTGTATATCAGGAAAATTCCAACTCACATGACTAGCTTGCTTATACAGTTTGAACAGCATATATTATGTTTACCATTCCAGTATAGTATCAGGAATAACATTAGACCATTCAGAGCAAGGTAACAGCAGAGTAGCAGTCCCGGTCCCAGACAGGACATTTCTAGCAAAGCGGAAGGAAAAGCATTAGACTTCTGTACTCGTATGGTCTTACCATGCCTGCATTGGGTAACATTCGAGATAAAGAATTGGCCCCAATAGCCGATGATGCTTCGGTTGATGAGCTGATTTCATTTTGTTTCTCTCTGGAGAAAAGTAGCCACTTCAGTACAAGTCTATTTCAAGTATATTCCTTTCCATGATTAAGAACTCTAAATAGACAGAACAAAATACTAAGAAAGGATCTATCAAGCCTTAGTACTCCAACTAAAAAAACAAAGCCTTACTCGGCAAGCTTGTCTTGGAGCCGTTTGTTGCATGATTCACATAGTGAGATGGAGCTTAGCTGGGCCTGGCTGCTGAGTTGTCCGCGTAGATCACAAGCCTTTTGCTTCAAATTCAAAACATCAGCTTCAGCAGCAGCAACTTCCTCAAGATTAGCCTTAGTCTGTTTTTAACAGAAGAAAAAAATTCAAAACGGTGAAAAGAATTTAAGATTTAACGAAATATAAACACCGAGTACCTTGCTGTCTATTGACGACGGGAGGGACACCTGCCCTCTTCGCATATTCATCAGCCCAGACTCCAATGAGGCCCTCAAACTTCTCTCCTTATGCAGCTGATCTCGCAAAGTTTCCACCTGTTGAATGCACAAGCTATTCATGTTGAATAGAAAATGCAAAACTTACTCTAAAAACGTACCAAAACAACTCCATGAGCTCAAGAGTACCATATAGTCGTGAGTTATAATTTGCTGTATCAAACAATCGCCTACCTTGAGGGCTCATAGACTGGTGGTCACCATTAACTGAAAGTCCCAGTAAGGTACCCATTGTATAATAAGTTGTATCATCCAATTTGTGATGAATAAATGAGAACGACAGTGGCATTTAAAGGTCTTAGTAGAATTATCCAGTTTGGGCCGCCATGGCTAGTGGAGTTCAGGTCATAATATATCATTGTTACAAGAAAGATAATTGTTTAGCATTACTTGACATTATTTCAATAAAGGACAGACCCAGTGCATAGAAGCTCCCACACAAGGTGGGGTCTGGGGAGGGATTATAGGAACCTAGTCTTACCCCTGCAAAGTGCAATGCAGAGAGGCTGGTTCGAACCCAGGACCTCTTGGCACAAGTGGGGAGGACTTCACCACTGCGCCAGGCCTGCCCTCTACTTGACATTATTTCAATGGAGGGGAAAAAAGCTAAAATCATGTGTATTGTCACATCAACTGATGCCTCATAGTGGCTAATGGTTCAAATTGTAGCCTAAATCAAGTATGAAAATTACATGGCCACATGGGGCTGTCCGGGTAAGTGCTCTTAGCTTGTAGAGAGTTACTAAAACATCTTAAGATAGAACCAGTCAAACATAATACACAAAACAAAATGCAGCAGAAACTCGTATGTTTCGACAAAATCTCAAGGAGTTTTTTTCTGATACCTAATAAAGTTTGACTGTCAAGTAGAGCCAGAACTGGTAGCTTGGTTGCCTTTGCTATGATATAGGATAGTGTCTTAAAGCTAAAGAACATTTCTGAGATAGAGAAGTATAATTAGCAAGGCACGCAAATCATGTTTTCTGTAACAGCTAATGAAGCATTTAAAAGGGGAAAAGGTGAAGGAACATGAGTTTGTAGTGCTGCATGTCAGATGCTTCAGCAGCAAGAATTAATGGCCCATCTGAAGAAATGACACAATCAAACCCTGAGTAAAGTGCAGAAAATCCATTTGTTGACTCCAAAATGTGAGTACCATCCCCAAACTTAATGTGGCTTTCGTGATGTGGTCACATTTCTTGGCTTAAGATATTTGGATAGTACTTGTGCTTATAATTGCTAGCGTAATATTCCTGTTGCACATAGTTTCTGATGCTTTTCCACATCTATTGCAAGTTTCCTTTCGTTGATGGTATCATAATCCCTTTATGAGAGAAGCAACCTAGGGGTTCTCTTTCTGGAAAGAAAATAAAAACCTTGAGTTTGAGCTCTTACTTCTTTTTCAAGTGCTAAACGGCGTTCATGTAATGTTCCTTTCCGCTTTTCTAGACTTGTCTGGAGGTTTTTATTTTCTTTGACCTGAAAAATACAAACATCATTTCAGATGAAAGAATTTGATGTTACATAACTTTGTGTGGTCCTAGGGGAAAAGGATGCACCTCCTTTGAAACTTTAGATTGGAGATCGGCCTTGTTGTTCTCAAGCTTCTCAATAAGAGCCCTAATACAGAAGCTCAATTAGAATATCAATAGCTCAAAAATATCGACAGTGTAAATTATAAATATTATGGGAAAATAATACTCCAGAAAGTATGTGCATGCACGGGTGAGTGCATGTATTCCAGAAAGTACTTGTTCATCTCGGAAGAATCTAAAAAGGAATCATAGCAACATGTATAACTTGTGTGCCTACAAAAATGTGTGTTATGCAAAGAAGATGAAAGATGCAATTTTTCTTTTGGACTTTTGCGGCTACAACCTTTTGTTTTTGTTGTACTGTGCACGTTGATCATATTTTTGCACAATATTTACAGGTTTACATCTTGTAACATGTTGGCCCATCTACAATTTGGGGATCTTTTCTAGTGTGCAAGTATGCAATTCAAAACCATGTGCACTCTCTGACTCACCCATACAAACAAAAAATTCCACAACATTATGCAAACCTCAATCTCTATGGCAATTTTTAGAAGGTACAACTATTGCAGATGCAAATGATAAATGCTCCACCTATTATGCAATGACGTTCCAGGACTGACCATGGAAAATGTGCAAATACCTTTTGCAGTTTACAAATCGTCATATTTGTGTGTTAGCTTTTCAAGTGCACATATTACAGCATGTGTATATGCCTTTTGCAGTTCACAAATGCTCATATTTGCGCTTTCAAGTTCTCGCATTACAGCACGTTTGTTTGTCCTTGACTGTTTCACATATTTTTTTAAAGCAGGTACATGTTTTCAAAAAGAGTTGCTCAAAATCTGCACTTGACATGCTATATTTTGTTTACTTGATGACATGCACTAGTGCATTTTGAAAAGAAATGTGGAAAATCCAAGGATATACAACATGTGATATAATGTGTGCATTTTAAATATTCATGCACAAATATAACCATTTAAGAGCTACGTAAAGATACAGGACCTGGAGGATGAATATAACAATTATGAGCCTCTTTGATTTGAAGGGAAACAAAGAATTAGAACTCATATGGATTTCGTCGTTGTAGCATCGTTTATTCGTAGGAATGAGGCAAAGGAAATCATAGGGAAATTTACTTTTGACGCCATTCCAAAGGAAAAACATAGGAAATTTAGCATCCAGTATGACCTCATGTTTTATTCCTACGCGTAGGATCAAGGTAAAGCACAGTGATGGGATCAATCAAGTTAGTGTTGGAACATCATTAGTAGGACTCCTGTATTTTTACAATTCAAACAAGTCATGTAAAACTTTTCCAGTGTTTTACAATCCTCTGTTCTACACATGCATTCCTATTGCGTTCCTGTATTTCTTTCCTATTCCCTTGTTATAATCCTATGAATAAAGAGTCCCATATGTATAGATGTTTTTACAGTTAATATATGGTCGTGTTTTGCATGAACGTTTGAAAACTTTTTTTACAGCTGCATTTTGGAATTATTTTATGTCTCCAATAAATGCACATTCAAATGAGCATTACAGGAGCATATAGCCGTCTACTTACTCATCATCACTGCAGCCCTCAACGTCCAGGTCCTTTCTTGCCTGTAAATACATTACTCGTCAAACTTTATGATTGTCGTGGTAGCATTGAAATGCAGAACTATGCAGATAACAACTGAACTTACTGAAGTACGGCCCCATAATGTCTTTTTGTCCCTATTAGCTGAGCTGCTTGACTTCATAAATTTTGCTTTCGAAGATGATGAATGGGATTTTGCTATATGATCTGTGGATGCATGTGATCCTTTGTCCTCCCTTGACAAACCACGTTCTGTTTTTCCCACTTTCATCTGAGGTTGAACAACCTATCATTGTCAGTACATGCAGTGCCAGAGATATTGTTTTAAATAAATTGAGCAAGATGAATTGTAAGGGAGACAAAGAAGTTTACAAGTGCATTAAATCAGAGCATAAGGCCATAGTTTTGGCCAATCTGTGTGTTTAAAGCACATGAGTTAGTTATTTGAGGCTTCATGCAAGGGGGCCCTAAAGTGTAGTCTTTATTTTCCTTGAACACACCCAAATGCGTGTCATTTTGTATTAGAAGTAGTCTTCTTCAATATCATATCCCAGACCATTAAGCTACTGAGAGTGTGACCAAGGTTTTTTCATACAAGAATGAAATACAAGCTTCAAGAATATATTTGAAATATATAGCAATAAGCAGTCCCTGTTTTCTTCGAGAAAACACAAAAGCCTTGCATTTTAATGCATTGATAGAAAGAAGAGTTTTTACAAGCCCTCGGAAGGGCACTTTAAGTTCTAAGCTTTAAGCTATGTAAGAAATTCACACTAAGTTTTAAGCTATGTTGGAAACGCTGAATCAACTGTTGACTTCTTATCAGCATGCACCTGATGAAACTGTGGGCAAGTCAAATATGAAAGCATAATCTATTCATCTTTATGACTACTTGGTTCAACCAGCAAAATATTAGCCTTTAAACAGAATACTCATTTACCAGATTTAGAAAGAAACTTCAGTGACAAGTTGCACATTGAGAAGACACTATCGGATGAGCGAACATGTTCAATGTATGATTTCACCATAAAATTTGACTGGCAAAAGTGAAATTAATTTTGATAAGGAGATCAACTATCACATTTTTAAGGGAAGATCATCCATAGTTTCTTTCATTGAATATAAGCTGACTTATCTTCTCTCTCTCTTTTTTTTTGCAAGGAAACATGGTTTTTGCAGGAAATTCTGACACCAGCACTTGGAATGCTCCATCTATAATGTTTGAAATTTGTACTATTGCTGTCAGTTAGCATACCTTGTCACGTTTGGCATTGATTCTACTATTGCCATCACATTCACTGCCGCCAGAAGAGTGTTCGGTATTATCATCCAAGTCTTCTTCAATGTCATCTTCACCAGAATCATAAGAACCATCCTCATCATGGTTGTCATTATCTGTAGAATATTCCTTGTCAACATCACCGTCGTCAGACTCAGTATAAGCGTCCGAAGAACCTTCTTCTATGTCCTATATAGGTTACTGTTGAATTAGTATTCATGACATAACTTCAAGGAGAACCTAATATAAAAAGAAAAGAAATAAATAAGAACATGACAAGGGAAGAAAGAGCATACATCAAATATCTGATCATATTCCTCAAGCATAATGATAACAATAGCTTGAGCATGGTTGGCTGCAGCTGCAGCTTGAAGCAGCTGGAATGAACCATCCCCAGCCATACTGAAGTCTTTATCAATTTCACATTCACCAAGAAGAAGAGGACGAAGAAGGAGTGGTGCCATACAAGCCGCCAAAGCGGAATTAGACATCCTGTTCACAGCTTTGTGTGATCCAACGATCATCATCATCTTAAGGATCCTAAAAGAAAACCGATGAGTCTGGTATTCATTGGTGGAATTTGATGTTGCTATTGCTGTGCAGGCTAAATTTAACTCATCATCAAACCATTAGATAATGTAAACGGATGAGGACATATTCTTACAGAATGACAATCCAAGACATAACACTTTTGGTGATAAAATTTGAAACAAAAGCATCCTAGGTTACCTCTGCAGTAATTGCCGATTCGGTTCCGGGAAAACTTCATATACAACTTTATTTAAAGCATCAAGTCTTTTTGTCTTGTCAGTTCCTGCACCATCACTTGTCTTTATCAGTTTATGGTTCCAAACAAATAAAAATGTTCCGAGGGCATACTGGTGCTGATTTTTTGGTACATACTTCATGAAAAATAGTTATTGGGATTATACATCAGTTTTTTTAGGCTGAGGAATGCATTATTGTTCTTCAATTATAAATAAAGTTCTGAGCCAGTCTTACGGTAAGCTGTAACCAGCGCGGTGCAACATGCTGCAGGAACTGGCGAAGCTGGCATCTCTCGAAGAATAGTCTGTAGTTTGGAGCAAAACAAATGTTACAAAAAATATAGAAACATAGTATATTCCTTGTGACATCAGAGTTAGCGTTGCCAAATAAACACCTTAATACAGTCACCAATAACATGCCCATCCTCATCTGGGGAGAACTCTTTCTTTCCTACAAAAAACAGTTAAAGTGAACTAGCAGACATAAAATTCTCAGAGGTTATGCAAAATAGTTGTATCTTCAAAAGAAAATCTTTGTGAAAGTGCAGGGCAAAGAAAAAAAAGTCTTCTAAAGATTCAATTAAACAATGGTAAAACTCCTGCGACACTAAATTGCCAAACATCTTAAATAAGAACAAAAAAGTTAGAACAGAGGAAATCACCCTTATCATAATCACGAAATCTGCGTTTGACTTCTTCAACATCAGCAGATTGACGGAGGATTCCTTCTCCCTTGCAACCTACAAACACAGTGTTTTTCTGCTCGTTACTGAACGGCAAGATTTTTAAATGTCTGTTTCCGCATGATTGCTTTCAATGCACACCAGGTAAATATGAGCATAAAACTAAACCTAACGAAGGGTCGGTCTGGATAGTGTACTGATATTACAGGGGAAAACACTTACCATAATCTTCAATGAACCTCAAGGCCTTCTCCAGGAAAGCTGGACTACCATCAGCCTCTATAAGTGCAAACTGTGCAGGTCTCCCAATAACAGATGATTTATCCTCCGCTGCAAACGAAACAACAGAATTTGTTTATTCAGTGCAACATAAGCACACACCGATGTGGGAAAGAATAATAAATTAGACATTATACATTTGACTCAACAAATAAATGGCAATAAATACTATGGCATCTAACACTGGCATACAAAATAAACCTACTTAGATCTGCATAATGCAGTTTTTTCTGTAACAGCAGAATCCAGCTGAATTAAATATTAATGAATAATAGAAGGAATAAGGATCTTCATGTAAGTAGTGATTGCCCATGCCCTGATCAAGTGCATGGAGGAACGAAGCAAGAAAATATATCCCTACGGGGTCATCATCTCTAGAGACATGACATCCAAACTGGAATTTATCCTACAAACTTCATTTTTTGAGTGCCCCGGAATTTCTCAACCATTAGCACGTTTAGGAAGTGATTAAGATTTTTTTTTCAAGTAGTGAACGATGAAGTTGAACACCAAACTGGAAGTCTGGAACATACTTTGCCAGATATATGAAATGAAACAAAAACAGGTGTGATCAAACAATAAGAATGAAGTCTGAAAAAATTGACATCAAGAAATTTCATAAATACAGCCACAATGTGACTTGTCTATTTTTATATAAATACCATTAGCCCAAAAATAAAACAAAAGCTTAGATGTTAGCCCAGCTTGTGCAGGTTGGGTGAAAGTTAACATAGCTTACACTGTTCAGTTGAAGCTTCAGAAGATTCTGTTCCATCAGCGTTAAATATTGGATTTTGCCCCACTGTACTCGCTACACTTGGTGCCTGCGCTAAAGCACTCTCTAATGCATTTCTCCACTCGTTGAGTTCTTCCGTAGTTTCTGCCTGCTTGGAGACAAATCACACCATTAAATTCCTAAACAGTGCCACACAGGTATGATAGTAGTATTGAATATTAATCAAACAATTGCCCCTCCCAAACACAACCAGGGTTGCCACGTTCCACTGCTCCAGTCCCACAGCCACCCCTGTTACCCCGCTATTTACTGATCCTCAAGAACAATACTAAGAAATGCCAATCGTCTCAATGGGAACACAAAGATCAGTACGACAGGAACTCTGAAAGATATGAAACCAACCTTCAGAGTAAAAGTACGCCCTTCGCGGCCATCAGGAAATAACACTGTTAAAAGTTTCCTGTCTTCTTTGACTACAACACTGAAACATTTATCAAAATTATATGTTTATTGGATAGCATTAAAGGAAATTCCCCTTTCAGCAAAATTTCAATTATGCATACCTTCCGGAGTTATTCAAGTCGATTCCACCAAGTGTAACAACTGGTTCATTTCCTCTGGGAGGTGCATTCTGAAAATAAAGCAGAACATAGGAGCAATTGGCATGTTTAGAGGCCTAATACTAATATTTATAGTTGCCCATAAATGTCACGAAGAATCCTAAAAGAACTATGTATGCTTCAGCAGTAGTACTTGTTCTGTAATCATGTTCACCCCCTAAAAAATGGTGACAGTAACAGTCAACAATATCCTTGCCTTTACTATTTGCTTTCTGTCACTTCCGGTATCCAATTAATAGTATGAAAAGAGAATTTATATCCCGCTTCACATTCAGGTTCACTCCTTAAATTGTGCAAGTATCACTATTTGTATTAGGATTATGACCTAGACCAGAGTAGGCACTAATTCGTTGGGATATCTGAGCAATAAGATGCCATTAGCTGATATAACTTGCCTTTCACCTTTCATGTATTTTACATGGTGTCGGCTAGCATACTATCATGTGTACTTTAATTATGCCCTTACTCAACCTTAACAAGCAGATCAGATAACAAGCTATACAGAATGATATCTAGACTTCTGATTCTTTCCTCGAAGCATTTTGCTAAAGACTTCAGGTTATATATAAAGTTTTCGTCAGCTGCACTCATGTACTCCATTAAAATGAATTTGCAGCAAAAATTACTACATTATACTCCCTCCATTCCACAATGTAGTGCGCCCGCGCTTCCTGAGATTTAAGTTTGACCACAAATTTAACCAACGAGACCAACTGCGGCGGGAGCAAAAATTATACCACTGAATTCGTATTTTCAATATAAATTTAGTGGTATAATTTTTGCTCCCACCGCAGTCGGTCTTGTTGGTTAAATTTATGGTCAAACTTAGATCTCGGGAAGCGCGGGCGCAATACACTGTGGAATGGAGGGAGTAGTTTATAGTACTAATACAACATCAGCACAGAAAAAGACTCGCGCGAACTTGCATGTGCTATTAATCAATATGTACCGAAAAAGGCTTTCGCCCCGCTTTATATATAAAGCACCAAACCACAATCAATATGTAGTACCACACCCATCAGTTCTACAACAAGAAATGGCAGATTGGTAGCTTCCCTAGGGCCGCACACATTTTCTAGTAGTATCGATTAACCGATGGTACAAACCGGAAGTTGCATATAACTGGTGTTGTAAACAACGAGATGTATACTTGATGCTCTATTTTCAATCACTGTTGGAAACTTGGGATCATGATCTTGGAGCTACTGTGGAACAAGGCTGGCAACTCCAGGGGGGCAATAGCGTAGCGGACAGCTAGGAGAAGCGAGTGAGAGAATCTATTTCATTGCTTAATTAACATAACACCAATGGGTCCTCTACATATAAATATAACACAATTCCAATGTAAGGAACAAACCATATCGTATGACATAACACCAATGGGTCCTCTACATATAAATATAACACAATTGAGCAAACCATATCGTATCTCCAATTGGCTATGGCTCAGATTAAAAGAACCCATTTACTTATAGATAATATAGGGATATTGTCCTTAATTGGTTGCACTGGCTGGAGCTAGCGCCAGTTGCTGGCCTTCTTGGGCCATGCGGCACACATAGGGAATTCCCCACATAGCAATAATGGTAATAGAAATTTCATGGAAAATAAATAAGGTTCAAGCATTTGCTACAAGAATTAGATAACCCAATTGAGCAGTCAACTAGCAGATTTACAATCTAATGCCGTGCAGACCTTTAGTCTGCTTTGTTACAATAAAGTTTGTGTTAAGCTTGGAGAACAAAGCAAGTTAATCATAGGATCTTTACGAGTGAATAGCTGATGCAAAGAAACACAGCAAAGTACTGCAATGTATCTTACAGGGTCACTTCTGAAGAACACTAATGATGCCCTTGTAAGAATAAACCAGCGCTTTTTCCATGTTGTCCAACCAATCCCTGTTATGTATCATAAATAATTAAATATGAAGAATAGTATGGCTACAAATATTTAGAATTTAAATTAAAGCAAAGGTGATCAAATGTAAGAAAATGACAGTTTGGGTAGCAACAAAATTCCACATGCAAAATATGGAGTTATAAATAGAAACATTCTGATCCACTTAATTAAACTGCAACAGAATTTCCTTGACAATTTCAGTAAAAATAATCAACCATGTCTGTTGGCTTGACTTCGTTCTTCATTGGGCTTAAAGGTATCATGATTGTGAAGCAATCAGATTAGCCTACAGACCAGGCATTTTACAGAAGTACACTTTACTTTATGCCCAAACTTTTAAGCATATGACTTTATGGGGAAGCAAGCCCTATAATGCCCCCATGCCATCAGAGAAATAAACAGATAGTATGTTGTTAGATTTTTAGTATTCAGTACAAGAGCGACTAGGTTGATCCATAGCGAGTTCTAACTTAATGTGACTGATTATACTTTGCAATATATAGTTCAGCAAACTGGCTAATATTCTACCTGCTAGAATATGATACAGTAATACAAGTAACGTCTAATGGGCATCATGTTTATAAAAGCTCCATGACAAGTGATATGATTAACATTGTCATAATTGTGTGACTTCAGGCAACATGTTTTGCTGTTCTTCTGTGCTTCAATCATACTCCCTCCGTCGTTGAGACACTTATTTTGGGACGGAGGGAGTATTAATTTAGTATCCCATTGGAAGGACAAAAAATTCCTATTAATAGATATATGAACTGGAGGGCTTCTGACCGTAGTCCTTACCACAAACATCCTGTTTAGATGTAACATCTAGCAGGTAAAAGAGAGGGAGAAATATATATCTAGCCATGCTAAACCACAATTTAGCCATCCGAACATACCTTTAGATGAAAGCAGTAAATGTCCACTCTTAAGAACCTGCAAACAGATATACAAAATTGACACCATCATTCGGAGTTAATATAGCAGTTTAAAGACTCCCATTCTGATTATAAACATAGACTTATAGTAAATCTGAAGTTGCAGCTACGTGTAGCAGTTACATGGCTTATGTAAACATATATAGAGAGACATTCTACCAAAGCTTAAGGTCATTTGGAGAACAGTGTGACATAAACTTTGAGTGCAAGTTGATCCGACAAACCTGGCAGTTAGGACATGCAGTTTGTGGACTATCACCGGTTTCACCAGTCTGGGAGTTCAGGTCTCCCTCTCCACATCGGCATATCTTGAACTGACCTGTATTCTCCGAAGGCTGCGAAGATGATACCTATCAAAAGGATGAAACGAAGTGGAGTAAGTACTTAGCATAAAGCAACAAACAAGTGATAACAAGGCAGGCAGAACTTGAGATTAACTAAAACAAGCAAACTTTACATGCGCAGATTTATGTGCACATAGTATCAACTGAATCAACAACAGAGGATCTTAACAACAGAACATTTGTCTTTTGTTATTGATAAAGGTGCTATGGAAGACTATATATTCATATCGATGGTTACCATTCCTTCACAAAATTTAGAAATCTCCCTTAGTCTCTTTCTTATCTTTATCGCCTACTCTTGTACTAAAATACCACTTCGCCTTAAGTCATAAGTACTAAGTTTCATGCACCAACCAGCAGAATCAAAAGTCCAAACTGATGGAGAAGGTCGGGCAATCCACATATACTTCAACACCCCCTCTCACATGTGGTTTGAGAAGGCCTAAACATGGACAAAAGGAGGGCAGGGCAAGCAAAAAAATTTATTCAAAAGCCGAGACTTGAACCCAAGACCTCTTGTGCCTAGTACCATATTAAGTTTCATGCACAAACTAGTAGAACCAAAAGCCCGAACTGATGGAGAAGTTTGGCCAATTCCCATATACTTGAACAAATATGCAGGCTAGCCAGGCACCATATTGTCCAAGTGACATAAAGGTAATTATTTTATTTTATAAAGTAACAACACATATTTTTCTTTGAGGTAGTCAAAAGGTAGTCCCTGCATAAATTTCATTAAAAACACAAGATATGGTTTAACTTGATTTCTGGAATCCAGACAACCCATTTTGTCTATAAATGATAATATTTTATGCTTATCAGCTGTCTAGTGACTCTTAACAACAGAAGTACAGTGAGACTAAATCATAGAATCTACGCATTAGAAACACATATACAAAGAACTACAAAAACTAAAATAATTGTTCTATTGCCAGTAAAGGAGAAGCAAAGAAGCGGCACGGTGGAGCCACATCAACTCCTTGAAAGTCTACAATACCAGCACAAAAACGTTTGAAAATTTTAGTAAGTCTGCTTGTACAGCCCCACTCTGTAAATGTTTCTTGTTTTAATAGAATTTTACTGTTAGCGGCCCCCTATATATTGTCAGCCTGCTTACTTTATTCACAACCCAAATGTCATGAACCATAATTTCATTTCATTTGGCATGTCTTTCACTGGAATGCATATTGAAGATCTTTTTTTTTGTTAGTCAAGTACACCACTTGATAAACATAGCAGGCACTCACTCACCGATAAACCAAAGTGAGCTCTTTGTCTCACATTTTATTGCAAAACATTAATTATATTGGTCTAATATCTTCTGGAAGAAAATTAAAATCAACTGAAAAAGTGACTAAACAGTGGGGTCCAATGAATACTTTGCTGAAATGCTAGAGCGGATAAGTAACAGGGAGAAGATATGAAAAATAATAATGCTATACTTGAATCATATGACAATCTTACTGGCTGGTAAGGAATCCTGAACTCTGAAGCTGACATTGTCTTCTCAAAATAGCTGACTTATGAACAACTCAGGATGATCTGTCCCACCAACAAGTTGATGTTTCTTAAGCGGCTGATGCAATGTACAGTGTTACTCATAATAAATCCATGAGACTTGTTAATGATAATTACAAAATAAATAGCACGATATAGCACCATAATTTGGAAGGAATCACTAATTTGTCGAGTTTCTGGATAAAGACGTCTCTCTATCAGTACAGTTAAATGTATTCTGATTGTATTCATCCTATATACCTTTTTTTAAGATATAAACTCATCCTATATAACCTAAATAGTTCATTCCCACTATCTCTAATATCTTAACATGCACACATGCCAGCTCATCAAAGGCCCACCACAACATGTATGGGGAAAAAAATCCATTATTGGTTGATCCCATGCACACATCCCACCTCACCACACATGTCACCTCATCGAAGGTCCACTCAACATGCATGAGAAAAAAAATTCATTGTATTATGCTACTTATATTCAATATATGTTTCGACTACACAGTAATCAAATACAATATATGATATGTGTTTTAGTTTTAGTTCATATGTTCTTAATTCAGCTACTCATGTTTCACAAAATTAAATCACTCAAAATATGTTGCAATCGGTTCCCGCAGTAACGTGCGGGGTATTATCTAGTTAACTTAACTTTGTGCATGCCGATTACATTGTATCCCCGCCGCCGCCCCCTCCTTCTCCTTCCTCCTCCCTCGCTGCCGCCCGGGGGCACGACCAGGCAAAGCCCTGCCGTCGCCGGCGGCGACGGGGCCCTGTGTCTTCCTGCTCGGGTGGTGCTGGCGCGGGCCGGCGTCCCGGGCCGGAACGTGGCGCTGCAGCCGGGCTCCACAGCGGTGTGACGGGCAAATGCGGCGCCCGGGCGCCCCTGCCTCCCCGCGGCAGGTGGCCAGGTGGGTGGCGCACCTGGGGTGCCAGAGACGGCGGCGGCGTGGTCCGGCGCGGGCTGCGGTCGGCCCAGGCTGGTGGTGGCCACCTTTGCCGTGGCCACGGCGGATGGTGGTGGCGCAGTGGCAGTGGGTGGTGGCGGTGCGGGCTGAGGTTGGGGACGGCGGCCGCGGTGGCTCGGCCAAATCTGACCTCGCGGTGCCGCGGACGGCTGCCTTGGCCGAGGACCTCTCGGTTGGTCGGGGTGGCGGCGTAGTGGCGGTGGTTCGACCCCCTCCTCTTGATTCCTGGGGCGTTCGGCTCTACGGTTGGCAGCGCACCTGACAGGTGGAGCACGGCGGCTCAGCGCTTCTCGCCTTTGGCTGGCCTCGGTGACATGGGCGCTCCGGGGGATTGGCAGGGGTGCCTCCGGGTCTTGCTGTTGCCAGGGGTGGCGACGGTGACCTGGACCCGGTTCGAGAAATGGCGTGGTGGCTGCAGCGTGGCCGGGTGGCCTCCCCCTGCACTGCTCCGACCGGCGGGGTTCCGGACTTACCAAAAGGGCCTGCTTTTCCGGCCTCAGCGTCAGTGGTCCATGTTGATGGGAGTGGTGTGGTCTTCGCTGCCGGGACGTCGGCTTTGGTGGTAGCAGCGCGGGGCTAGTGGGCGGAGCTCGTGCTCAGGTGCTGCCTGATTGCCATGGTCGTGTGGACGGCGTGGCGGCTGGGGTGTGGCGATCGGTGGCGGTGGTGCGGCATTCGTACTACCAAGGGCAATTAGTGTGGACCGGGGTGAAAATATTTTCTGTCTTCGGGCACGCCGGCAGCAGCGATGTTCGTTCCCTTCTTGAAAGCGTCGCCGCAGTCCTCATTGCCCATCATGTTGCTTCAGGGGAAACACTGATCCTCGGTTTGGGCGGTGGCGGCACTCTGGTGCCGTATCCTTTCTGAAGGCACCGCTTTGGAGCTCACGGGTCGTCGTATGCAGCTTCGTCTCTTCGCGATGGCGTGTTCACGATTGAGGACCCCGGTAGCTTTTGTAGTGGTAGGGGTGGTGTTGCTGCGCTCAGCGCAGATGTATCCGCCTTGAGTGTGTGCGTGTGTTGGGGTGGCGTGAGTTTGTATCGAGCTGCTGATGATTTATGCTTAATATATAAAACGGGACAAAAGCCTTTTTTGATAATACTAGTTCAATCTATGTACAAGTCATAAAGTCATAATAATCGTCAGCTAAGCCAAGAGAAAATGTGATAGATATTCCGAAATACGGTGTGTGCCCAGGACCCTGAAGGCAGTGGTTGGCAAGAATATGGATGTACCACTAGAAACTGAAGCACGGGAACTTTTAATTTCTCTTCAAGAGTTGGAGTTTGGTTTCCGCATCCACCATAAGTATCAGCTTGAGATATCTAAGCCATTGGCTGGACCTGGGGAGTTATACAGCACAGGCAAAATCACGAAACATAAGTAAGATTTGATACAGTATGGAGACAATCATACAATGTATAGAAGTTTGATGCTGCTAAAATAAGATGAATACTGCTATTACTGCCGGCAGGTATCCTGCAAGCAGATGCAAGATTATTCAGACAAAGATGCACATGCGCCGATGGCAGGAGCTAGTACATGCCAATGAGTTATGGCCGAAAGCAGAATACATGCGGGAAAAAGGCATGCAAGGCGGCCAATTGACAGGACTGAAACCTGAAACCAAACCTCCCCCATGCACCGGGACCAGACAAACGAATGTGCATTGTCGAAACAAAAACAAGAAAGGAGGCAGAATCAGGCCGGTTTTATTGGCGAGCATGGTACGCACATCAAATGTCTGGATTCAATTAGACGAGAGAGCAATTCGGATGAAGAAATCGATTTGAACATTTGCATTTTTCACAAGTCAGACATCTGAAACCACGGGAGGGAGGGAGACAATCGTGCTAGCACGGCGCAGCCGCGAAAGCAAGCGGGGAGCGGATCTAGAGGGGCCGCGAATCGGGGCAATGCGGCTCCTCTGTCTAGCTAGAAAAATGGGGGCAACGCAACAGGGGAAAAACTGAGCATTCGCCCAGACAGAAAAATGCACCGATGAAGGAGGAGCGTCGACGGAGGCGGCAAGGCAATGCGGGGCTCACCTGCGGCCGGGACGCGATCGGGAGATCAATCTCACAGCGGCGGGCACGCCATCGATCCCACCTCCTCCTCCTCCTCCCCCCTTATCTCTCTCCCCCTTCCCCCTCCCTCTCTCCCCCTCCCGTTCTATTTTTCTCCCGTCTCCTCCCTCTCGCCCGCACTTTCTCCGGGGACTTGTTTTGGAACGGGAGCGCCCAACGAAATAGACGCGTCACTGCAGGGTGGGGCCTTATCCCGCCGGGCCCACATGCCAGGGCATCGCCCCGGTCCCATCCCTTTCCGCCGTTCCTTTCCCCGAGCGAGGCGCGGGCGCGCGGACGGGGTCAAGCGATCCCGGCCGTCCGCCCGGCGCCCGGGGACACGTGGCGCAGGATGGCGGTACACCGAGAGGGAGAGGATGCTTCTGCTCTGCGCGCCGAGGGCAGGCGGAGTGGTGGGAAGCATGTCGTTAACGGGAGGACAGGCTCTGCCGCGGGGCCCACCAGCAGCAGTATCTAGTAGTAGTACTAGAGTAGTAGGCCCTTGTGCTTGGAAATTTTGTTTTCTTGTTCCTCTTGTCCTTTGGGCATGGAGCCCACCCGACCCGGATGCCACGCCCTTTGCGCCCGTGCTCACGTGTCCTCTGCGCTTGTCATCGATCACCAATGATCAATCTACTAGGATTCTCGAGTGATTCATTTCAGAGCGAAAGCGAAAGAGCATCATGGTCAGTTGGGGAACGAATGAGCTACCCCAGCCTCCGTTCCAAAATAACTATCTCTCCAACTTTAGTAGTACAACTTTGTTTTGAGATGGAGAGAATTAGAGCAACTCCAACGGGCCGACCCAAACGAACGGCGATTTCATCTGATTTTTGTTCGTTTGGGTTGGCAGCCCGCCCGACGTCCGCCTTGTTTTACATATGGGTCGGCAGCGCGCCTAATGCGCCGACCCATATGTGCAGGCGTGGCCGGCTGGCCGATCAATTTTACATTGCAATTAACATATTGTGAAATGAAAATTTAACAAGCAAAATAGTTTAGCCGTTCAAATAAATAGTATAGTTTGACAGGCCAAATAAAAATAAAAATGTTTCACATAGTTTTACAAACGAATAAAAGAAGATACATCTATTGGTTGCCAACATGAGTCCACATATACTCAACCAAATCATTTTGTAGTTGCACGTGAGTTTCTCAATCACGCATGTCTTCATAAAACTGAGTGAACTGTTCAAATGTTGCCGCTACTCCATGCTCAGGCACAACATTCTCAACCTGAAACTGAAAGCCTTGATCGTACAGACGTTTCGGCGCTCATCTTCTACGATCATATTGTGCATGATCACACAAGCAGTCATCACCTCCCATAGTTTCTGCGTGCTCCAAGTATTAGCAGGATACCGAACGATGCCCCATCGAGATTGCAAAACATCAAAGGCACGCTCGACATCCTTTCTAGCACTCTCTTGCTTTTGGGCAAATCTTTTCCTTTTCTCTCCGGCAGGGTTGGGTATTGTCTTTACAATAGTGGTCCACTGAGGATAGATACCGTCACCCAAATAATACCCTTTGTCGTAGTTGTGGCCGTTGACAGTAAAGTTCACAGGTGGACTGTTGCCTTCGGCAAGCCTAGCAAACACCGGCGAGCGCTGAAGCACGTTGATATCGTTGTGTGATCCAGCCATGCCAAAGAAAGAGTGCCAGATCCAGAGATCTTGAGACGCCACGGCCTCTAATATGACAGTGCAAGCCCTGACATGTCCCTTGTACTGCCCTTGTCAAGCAGAAGGGCAGTTCTTCCACTCCCAGTGCATGCAGTCTATGCTGCCAAGCATCCCCGGGAAGCCCCTGCTAGCATTCATCGCCAACAAACGGGTTGTATCTTCAGTTGTCGGCTCTCTCAACTACTCAGGGCCAAACACAACAATCAAAGCCTTTCAGAACTTATACAGGGGCTCTAGGCATGTAGACCCGCTCATACGGACGTACTCGTCAATGAGATCACCGAGCACTCCGTATGCAAGCATTCAGATGGCGGCAGTGCATTTCTGATAAGAGGAGAAACCAATCTTGCCGACGGCATCCTCTTTGCACTCGAAGTAGTCATCATAGCCGACCACTCCCTCTTTAATACGGTTGAAAACATGCCTACTCATACGGAGCCGGCGGCGGAATTTGTGATGTTTGAACAACGGGTTTGTTGTATCAAAGTAGTCCTTCCAGAGAAGGAAATGTCCGCTCTCCCGATTACGATTCAACGCCGGAAGGTGGCCCGGAATGGAGCCACAGAATAACGACCGCTGGTTATTGAGGTGGTAATGGACCAACAAGGCAGCCAATATCTCCTCCTCCTCGTCGGACGACGAATCGTCGGAGTCGCAAATGAAATTGTGGAAAAAGAACTCGTCGGCGGAGTCCATTTTTGCATCTTGGCAATCTGTCGAACAGTTTGCGGGCGTCAAAGAAGGAGACGGCCGACGAGGGGAGACGCAGCGCCCACAGACCAGCTAGCGCCCACAGACCAGACGGCCGACGAGTGTGATGGCGTCGGACGAGCGTGCCGGTCGTATGTGGCGGGGGTGGCGAGGCGTCTTCTTGGTCGCGGGGCGGCTGGGCGGTGGGGGAAGCGGCGGCGGGAACCAGTTTGCTCCCCGGCGGCGGCGGACGACTGGGTCATGGGCGGTGTTGCTGGGCGGATGTGATGACGGCGGCAGCTGGAAGAGTAGCCGGCAAAATGGACGACGGCGTCGGTGACGGAGGAGGCGGGGGCGAGGGTTACTTGTTGGCCGAGAGGAAGGGAGGCCAATGTGCCACAGACCAACAGGCCCGGGGACAGGAGTAGGCGAGCGCGCGCGCGTCCGTCGCGTGTCCGCGCCGACGCAAATCAGGCTAAAAATGAACCGAGAATGGGTCGCCCGCGGACGAAAAACGGACGCGCGTCCGTTTGGTTCGTTTGGGTCAACGCGTTAGGCCGCATTTTCTATCCACGCCGATCCAAACGGACGGCCGCGGACGAAATGGATCGCCCCGTTGAAGTTGCTCTAGTGCCGTCTGATGGCCGTGGATATCGGTGCCGATACATAGTAGTACCTGGCAACGATACTCTATAGGATCTAATGCGATGGCAGAGATACTGATCGTGGAGTCCTAGATAACTCCTGCTATCTCCATAGGAGCCATGTGCGAGAGAACCCGGACGGACCCCCTTCACGGTCGCACAGTACTCCAAGACCCTTTTGATCTCGCCAAAAAAAAGTACTCACAAGACCCACGACCACGTACAGTCAGTCACCCGTGAGGAAACAGGAAATGCAAGATATCTGCCCGTACATGCGTGACAAACAGCACGGGCGGGGACGAAGGCTTGCGCCGCCAATGGCCCACCCAACACCAAACCTAGGTCCAAGGGTGTACAATCGCCTCAGCAGGATCATGCCAGAGGCAGCAACAGCAACACACATTCCGTTTAGGTATACACTTGCTACACAGCGCTCCGTTTCAAGTGCACAAGTGCTGATTTGTTGCATAAAACTCATGCTGTGGGTAACAGCGACACACAGTCCTGCTTTGTCGACGGCATCGACGAGGCAGAGAAACCGTCGCAGCTAACACATTGACAACGTGTTTCTGCTCTCAGCTGTCGCCGCTTGGTTCATCGTCCTCGTCTAGGTTGATGCCGGAGATACTCATCTTCCCCGTGTTTACTGCAGTGCAAAGCCAGAACCAATGAGCTAATAGCTTCTCTCTCATCTCTCAAAAGATAAATGAATGAGCTAATAGGACAGACATCAGGAATCCACACACACAGTTGTTTATAGTGCAGACTTGTTAGCAAATGGGCCAGCCTATTGTTGTTCAGTAACTCAGTATCCATGCTTACTAATGCCATCCACTATGGATAGATTCGTGATCAAGGCTTCTTGTTTATTCACGCAGAAATTTTAGTACTCCATGCTTACCAACTGCGTCCAGTCCGCAAAGATTTGGCATATACTTGCTAATATGTTCTTCAGCGGCTTTATCAGCCTTCAGCGTCTCGCATTCGAAAGAGACCAAGACTTTCTTATTCCCATGTTTCTTTTGAACCAGTCCAACAACGTCATCTTCCCATCTGCAAGGGATAGTGTTTGCATAAGGAGAACAGCACAAAACAACATTATAAACAGTAACTAATACTACTTCACAGCATCAGCAGCACTATCCTTCACCCACTAGTGAAAATAATCTTTTATCAAGCAACACAGCAAATACTAAACAATCCAGAATCAAATTCCAACCATATGTGTTATGTTACGTATGTACATATAGTTCATAACCCATGCAGCACGAATTTAAGAAGAGGATCCACATAATCTCTCAAGTAGCTAGTTTTATCCTTTAAACTTGGAAGCGTCCAGCAATTAGGTAGTTTATCCTTTAAACTATGATGAGTCCATATCGGTAAGATTGAGAGTTCAAGTCTAGATCTGACTTGTGGATCAAGTCATCCTAAATAATAGGACTGTAATGTACTCTCGGACGTAAGCAAGAAAATAGACCAATAGTTCATCTACTTTGCCTCCCGTCCCGGGGCGACAGCCCCTCCTGTACCTCTCCTCAAAACCCAAGTTCATAACAATACACTTGAGAGTTGAACATGAAATCACTAAGGCTACTTTGTTCAAAGAAAAGAACATTGAACACCTCATAAGTTGGCCTTCACAGAAAAAAAGGGGAGGGACTTGAATTTGTATACAGTAAATAGAGACTAAAGCATTAACTCAATAAACGACTAAAGAGTTTAGTTTGTGTCTATTCATACAGGTAACGCTTGATTTATGGCTGCTTAGTGGCATGATGAAGACGTAAACTTGTCGCCATGCCGGTCATGACTCATGATACATTTGACAATACCAAACCATCTAGATTACACCAAAATTTATTTTGGATACCCAAATTTTTGGTCGAGCAAACCTAGGCTCAAACCAAACACATCCTGAAGGCCAGAACATTTATAGATCATGGCAAAGAGATACTACAGAGGTATGCGCAGCTCCATGCCAGTGAGGCAAGGCAATTTTCACAGTATCACAAAATAAGACAATGATAAATTAAATTGTGTTTTGGCCTTAATTAATCACTTGCAAATAGAGATACCCAAAATAGCGTACAAGGACCAATAATCCAATATACCCTGTTTCATCGGATTATTCCCATTCATTTAATAAATGCACTTCTTGAAAACATAATCCATTACAACAACTTCAGATAGTACAGTGCTTTCAAAAACACAGTTATGGTACAGTGTTTTGATATAGCCTGAGAAAGGATATGACGTACATGCCATCTATATTCACATTTCATATATATCAACAGCACTTCCAGCTAAAATTGATGGGCATGAGCATCAACAGATCACGCCACACTGTTTTTGCAAACAGTAAATTCAACAACATTAAATTTTGTTCTGACGAAATCCACCCATGAGAGAAGACTTACCCATGCAAATGGTCAATGTTTTGTAATCGAGCAGCATCATGTCCCCTGCATTCCACCACAACCACCTTCTCTGTCTTCCTCTGTCACATGAGCATAGGTTAACCTCTACCACACAGACTGCAAATTATATAAGAATAAGAGATAACTGAGTTTTTAGGATATCTGTAGGTAACTTCTGATAGATCCAAGATAAGCCGAGATAGTATCATTTTAGAAAGGAAGGTAAGCTAAGATAGGAAGATAATCTGTCGGTAGAATACATGCTTGGTGGAGAAGAACATAACAGATGTCTGACCTTAAAATTAATGATGGATAGCTTTATAAGGCGGTAATCATCTCCTCGGCTACATTCCCTCTCGCATGGTATCGCTTACATGATAGAAAAGAAAAAGGACACGGCAATATAAGCTAAAGATATCTTCTCTTATCTGTAATAAAGACAAAAGAGTAAAGACAAAGATGTCCACAATTGCAAAAGACAATGGACGGCGAATAGAAGCACATAAATTCATCTTTGTACAATCAAGAACATACCATATCAACTATGCATCATTCTTCAGATAGCACAAGATCAAAAATACCGACTCCCTAATGTAACAGGCTATGGCATATTACACAGCACTGGAATACTGTTATGCTAGCAATCTAGCAGAACTCACAATTCAGTTGGAAATAAAGATAAACTTCTAGACAGATAAGCCCTAATAATATATTGCTATCACTTGTGCTGAACAAAGGGGGGTTTTGGTGGCAACACAAACGATTCAAGCCGAGATGCAGTTGGAGCCCAGCCACACAATGCCCGCGTCTAGAAATTAGGGGTCAATAGATAAACAAGTAGTACAAGGGTGAATGAAGAGAGATGTGTACGGGTGCCCTGGAGGCCGTAGCAGGCGGAGTCCGGGAGGCGGATGAAGTGGCCGGAGATGGCGCCAGAGGGCAGCAGCGCGATGGATGCGACGCCCTCCATCTTCTCGCCGGTATCTCCCTCCTCGACCTGCGGCCCGGCATCCTCCGCCTCCGCCGGCGGCGGCTGACGGTCGCCATTCGCCTGCGAGTCCGACAGAGAGCCCATCGTTCACACCGCGCCCAAGAGCCAGTACGCCGACTAGGAGCGAAAGCGGAAAGTAGTGGCTTTTATGCACATAACCCCCGCCAACCGTAATTTTCTTCGGCTCAGATCCCTGAGGCCTTGCGGGGCTAAGGGGTATCGTTCACAATAAGCTTCAGAGAAAGGGTGTATTTGCTAATTTACCATAGCAAACATCGACTTGTGCTACGCGGCTCTCCCAAAATCCCCAAAGCCCTCGTCCCCCGAAGCCAGATTTCTTCTCCAGCCTTCATCGCACGAGAGGCGGCATCCATGGCGGCGGCGGGCCCAGCCAAGACGGAGGTGCTGTCCCTCTTCCGCGCCTTCCTCCGCACGGCGAGGCAGTTCTCCGACTACAACATCCGCGAGTACACGCGGCGCCGCGCGGCGGACGCCTTCCGCGAGAACCGCGCCCTCGCCGACGCGCCGGCCGCGGCGGCGGCCTTCGCGGACGGGAAGCAGCAGCTGGAGGTGGCCAAGAGGCAGGTGCTGGTCTACTCTCTGTACGCGCCCAAGGCCAAGAGCGTTGTGGAGATGAAGATTCAGTGAGCGACACCAGAGAGAGGTTTCACGCACTCCTTTTTCCCCTTTAGGGTCTGTGCTCTTTTATGTACTGTTAGTAGGGTTATGGCGATCTGACGCTGATAGAAATTCTGCCGTTACTATGTTTGCTGGATAATTGCCATGATACGGTGGTTGCTATTGTTCAATAAGTTCGCAAATTAATGATCATGATACTTTGTGTTTCACATGCCAATTGCACATGTAGAACTACCTGATTGTGGCTTTAGAATTATCGTATAGCCTTGCCTTGGTGTTCTTGCAGCGGTGCTAGTTTTGGCTATTACTACATCCCACTAGCATTTGTGCCCTACTCCATACTTGTCGTGCTGACCATGATCAAATGTGTGGAAGAATTATTAAGGGTGTATTGAAGTCAATCGTGTTACCCATCAACTGTTTGATGAAATGTTAAAATCATGCATCCTCGGTTACAAAGCCAAAACCAGATCAGGTTTTGCTCGACATAAGTTGTTGTGAGAAATGAAATTGACTGGCTATGCACCGAGTAGTGTTTACCAGAATGCCCTGATCCGTACAAGAAAAGGATACCAATGCAAGACACGAGTCATAATGTATACAACTTATTACTTACTAGTTCGATAACACAGACTGCATATGGCAAATAGCCAGTAATAAAACTACAAAAGAAAAATCATGGATCTATTCTTGGCTAGCTGATGACAAGCAAGCAGTGGCGAATCTAGCAGGACATTGGAGGGTAGGCTTAAAACATAGATTTCCTAAGTCTAATTAGCGAATGCATTGCAATTGTTGCATGTAAAGCACCAGAATATATTTGTCAAGTGGTATGTTTAGCTTAAATAGGATTCTGGAGGGTAGGCTTAAGCCTATTGAAACCTCCCTAGTGGAATCGCCACTGCAAGCAAGGTACTATAAAATTTAGTATCGAAAGCAGAGGCCTTCTCAATACTGTCACAATATGGTGAAGCATTGCCACATTGAGACTAAATATGAATCTTACTAAGAATGCGGAGAGCACACATTGAAGCATTCTGTATTGATTTAATGGCTGCTTCTTGCTTGCCGGTCAGGATGCCGGCTTGGGAAGCTGGCATAAGTAGCTGTGTTGGCCCTGCAGGACCAGCACCTTGCTGAGGTTAGTGGTTTCAGTGTCTAAACCATCTGTTATTCTTTTATGTACTCTGCACAAACCATCAACAGCTGGAGGAACCAGTTCATCTGGCTCATCTTTGCTGGAATCATTACCTTTAAACAGGAAAAAGGTGTCTGATACAGGAAACTTGAGTAGTAGCAATATGCATGAGCACTGAGGAGACAATACGGCATTGCAAGTATAGAACATATATTTACATCCTACATTAGTTTGGTGAAATGACCGCAATGCTTACAACTACTACTACTACTGCCCCAAGGCCAATAATTGTCGAAATGCCGCATGCTGGTAAACAAACAGAAAGGCATCCATATGGTACACCTACCACACCGGATTTGGCCTAGGCAAGAACAACTTATGTTCAGCTGGGCAGTTTTCAGAATATCAGTACTTTCCTATTTTAGCACAATTTATCCCAGATGCGTTAATTAGGGCATGTTTGGCTCATTCCTGTGCTGCACTCTGGAATGTGATACTCTTTCTGGTAATCTTTATGTTACATCTCAAGTAAATAAAATAAAACTGACGATTAAGGTCAGCATAATGCCAAACTATGTGCTTATTGTGATTGCATTACTTCAGAGTTGTAAATAATACCATTATATCTGATATAAGCTATAGAACTCTAAAATATAAATATTACAGAATGTGTTATATATGGGATCTGTACTTGCTGTTGAAGGGCGTGCAGTTGTATATTTGATTTCAAAGATATCATCATTTTCTAAAGAACCATCTAGGGTTTGATGAAAAGGTCAGGATTATGCCTTTTCGCACTATTTTAGCCCTGTTAAAACTTTGCTAAACTGGTTTCCTTTTGGCCCAAAAATCAAACGAGTCATGGAATAATCAACTTCTTGACAGGCATCTTCATCCAATACTCAAAAGACTTAAAATTGTATTTGCATCAAAGGGATTTGACTTGAGGCCTTAGACTGCAGTGAGAGCTTGGAAATATTAGTTTCCTACGGTTATCGTCACCATTGTGTTTTCCACAAATGTCATTCCACAGATAGTTTGCTCTTTTTTTAGTTTAATAAAAGGTTCTATACTTCTGTGAATAGTGGTATGAATATCAATCTATCGTATGTTGCCCTGTTGTTGTATACAATTGCGTATGCCGACAAATTGTGTATGCACATCAGCTACCGAACTGACCAAATATCAGTATTCACGCTGGTAACTGATCAGCTCTTTTGTAGCAAGAAAATTCAAAATCACCCACAAGAAAATCCAAATGCGGGCCTTGCAGGGCTTTTTCTTGCCATGATCTTTGCAGCGCACCTTCACTGGCTTCTTTCCCCTTCTATATCTTCGCCCCTGTGCATTTTTGTTGGGCCAAGTTTTTTTTTTACCAATGTTGGGCGAAGTTTGACCATCTTTGGTTTTTGTACTGATCTCGTCGAGTAAATATATTTGTTGGTTTGCTAGCAATTATACCTGGCCCACATAATGTTTACAAAATTGTCTAAAAAAATGTAATGTTACAAAAATACTTGAACAACATGACACAACATATGTTACAAAAATACTTGAACAACATGACATTAAAGATATGTTGGTATGGTGGTTACTATAAAGCAACATCATCAAATCAAGGTGATGAACGGCGGTGGCCAAGCAGCAGATAGGTGACCATGAGGTCAATGACTGTTAAGCAATGTGGTTACATTGTAGCATTGGCCACTAGGGGTTGGTCCATGAGAATTGACATTTCTTATAGATGATACTCCAGTTGACTGGACTAGTTGGATATCTACATATTGTAGTTGATAGTTTGAAATTACACGTGTGTGTATTCATGTCTATTCACAATTTGGTGGGTGCACATGTACAAATGGCATTGCCCTGCTGCCCATATCGTTACATTTCTAGCCAGATGCAGAGGAAGGTCGTCATTTCAGTTCTCATGCACACCCAAGGCGCCACCACCTTCGGTTACGCCGGCCTGTAACCTCCTCATCATCTGATCCATCAGAGTTGGTAACGATATGCACATTCTCGTCACTCTCCAGCCCGGGTGTATTTGTTCCATGTGAGCGAGGATGGTCATTGTCCGACTCTGAACTTTCATCCATGTCGTCCTGGCATGGCATTTCGCCGAGGAGCTCCTGACTGTCTGGAACATTGTTGTTGCCTTCCTTGGTTGCTTCTTGGAGCTCAAAGAAGTCCACCAAAATATCGTTGCCATCCTCCGTTGCTTCCGGGAGCTCGGAGAAGTCCACCAAGATGTTGTTCTCCGTGGCGATCTCTTTGGTCACTTTCTTCTTCAGCTCCATGCCTGCTGTGCTTCCGGACAGCTTCCATACCAACTGCAATGGCAACACAGACAACGCCTGTGAACTCCTGCCCGCAGTTTCTCCGTCCATTTTACACTGCGGATCAATGACACCCGCTAGAAAATGATCAAATGTACTAAGAGTTCTTACGATGGGGTCGACGATGCCGGTGCCCTCCTTGGCCGCGACAGCAAAGTCGCCGCCGAACTTGTCTGCGAGGATGGTACGGGCAAACAGCAGCTCCTGCAGGTCGCCGCACCACCCGGCGGCGAACATGATGCTGGCCGCCGCTTCCCTCAGCTCCTCGCCGCACTCCCTGCAGCCCAAACAGAATAGCAATGTTTGTTGTCCAACGAACATAGAGAACCAAAGATGAGAACAGGCGTGATGAGGCAGGCAGGCAACATACTGTGGCTTGTCTATCTGCTCAGCCTGCTCGATGAGGCGCTTGCAGTAGAGCTCTATGATGCCGAACGCCTCCAGCATGTTGTCCTCCTGGATAACCTGCTCCGCCTGCGCGCAGAAACACCAGCATCAGTAAGCCTGCATCCAAGGGCACCACCACGTCTTGCTTCGTGTCGTCGGTATGCACGCGGTGGAGGGCGCGGTCGAGGTGGCCGAGGACGAGGAGCTGGCTGGCATCGCTGCAGGCGATGGACTTGCGAGCAAGGCGCGGCCGGCGGGCGACGGCGATGCGGGAGACGGCGAGCCCGAGGAGGGACTTGAGCTTCGCCGTCTGCTTGGAGGTCTTCTGGAGGAATCCCATGGCCGGACGATGCTTTGCACGTTGGCCCGGCGGTGGGTGCTGGCTTTGCTATTCTGTTATGTTATATTCGGTGGATTGCTAATTGCCTAGAGCAAACGGCGTTTGGATGCTGATCTTGGTTGCGTTGCTGATCCTTTGCGTGGAGAGGAGAGGAGGGAGATGATCAGATGGGTTGCTTGTGGACTCATGCTGAAGTCCGCCTTGGAGGGACAAGAATTTGTAGGCTCTTGTGTTTTCAATCCTTGTAAGATTTAACATGCCATGACATCCAATTTATATGTCCTTCGCTGATGCTACAAATGTTTTTAAAATATTGCGGGCAAATGGGACCCTCGCTGGTTACCCTTACGAGAGTGTATTTTGCACACGCAAGAGTGAGTAGTACTTTAGTTTTGTATGGTTAACACTACTAGTAAGCTCACCAACAACTCTCCAGAGCTCTACAGCAACAACACATTCAAAAAAAAAGTGACAAGAGGACTCATGTTCAGAGCAGAATAAGCAAGTCAAATCTCTAACATTTTGTCTCTTATGAAGATTATCTGTGGTTAGCAGCTTATTTTTAGCTAGTAACCAAATAAATACTTGAATTCTGGTAGGTATTTTCAATCTCCAGACAGTAGGAACATTGCCAGGGAGTACCCCCCCCCCCCACCCAAAAAAAATTTAATTAATAATCTTATAAAAGGATTTAACAGTGTACATCCCTTTCGTCTCATACCTCCATATTAAGGTGCCAGGTCTGTCACTCAAATTAATAGTACTTGAGTTTGCCTCTTCGCGCGCCTTAAAATTCTTTAAAATCATAATATGGGCATCATGTTATATATAACACGGGCACGCACAAAACAGTTCGAAGCAAGTATAGGATCAAGCATACCCTGCACAAAGAACCAAAATGTCCGACTTGCTTTTTAAACAAATATAACCCCCAACACTTGTCCTTTTTTGCACACATGACAATTTTGATCATATTTATGCATGAACATTTTTGGCCGCACTAGTTTTAACAAACACACATCACATTATGCATTTGACATTTTATACCTTTTTAGCACTGTTTTTCATTTAATTGAGAGGAGTAAAAGAATGCATGATCAAGGTAAATGTAACTAATATCACAATGAGAATAAAAAAATAAACTAAAGCTATTAGAAGGTGGGTAAGGGGAGGGGCCAAAGATACTTGCAAGCTATCTACTACCTCTGTCCGGGTTTAAAAGGCCCCCGGATGGACGAAGCTAGTCCATTTTTACAAGGCCGACTAGACTCAAGTTGCTTGCTCAAAGGAGAATAAAGCGAGATTAGTTAATGCATGGATGCATGCCCGCCAGCGCATGTCCTATGACTGTCTTTTTACTGGCCATGCATGCGCCGCCGCTGGTGACGGCAGTGGAGCTTGAGATATTTTCTTTTAATACTAATGTTAACTGCAACCATGCGGCCAATGCATGCAGCCACTTAAATATTATGTGAAACCCGTTGTAGTTACCTTGGTATGAGAGTTCTTATCCAGGGGACTTTTAAACTCGGACTGAGGTACTAGATAGGAAGAAGCATCATAGATTTCATCGATTCAACCCGAATGGAGAGGGCCTTCAACTTCTATCATCATCTAATCAAACACCCCTCACAAAAGAGGGGGAGGGATGTCCAGGGGCTGCTCCCCACCCCCACCCCCACAATGATCGACAATTTTAGTAGCAGCGATGAGTAATTACCAACGAGATTAGATCAATATATGTACTCGGCCCCTCCTATACTCAAATCCTGGCTCCGCCACTCGGGGTGTCGTATGTGAACATGTTGATCCAAGATGTTTTTAACTTACAAGATTCATCCTTCCAACCGAGCGCGACAACTAAAATAGTAGATGCCAAAGAACTTTCAAATTTCATAATCGAAGTGTAAGAGTGAAATACAGTTGCGCCTCCTAGCCTATGTGTGTTCAAGTCTCGGCTCGGATGTTTGTGTCTCACATTCTCCACTTAATTAATAAAACCGCAGGAGCTTCTGGTCTAGTTTTAAAGAGTAAAATACAGATGTCTTCCCTTCTCTTGTACAGTGAGCCATAGTTCTTCATGACCATCCTCCGATACTAATTTTGAACCTACACATAGCAGTTGCATTTGGGGCCAGATGCAGAGGAATGACTTTGTCTCATCGTGCGCACTGAAAGCTATATATCACCATCTTCGGCTTCAGCGGCCTATCATCTGATCCGTCTGAGTAGAAAATGCTCGAGGCATTGTCGTTGTCACTCTAGTCCAAAGGCATTCATCCTGTCAAAAGCGACGACGACCATCGTCAGGCTCTGGACTTGCACCCATGAGTCCAAACACGACAATCTCCTGACCGTGTAGAACAACGCCGCCATTGCTTATGGGGACTTGGACAAATCCACCGAGATATTGTTCTCGGCGGCGATCTCTTTGGCCACCTTCTTCTTCAGGCTAATGCTTGCCTTGTCTCCGGACAACTTCCACACCAGCTGCAATGGCAACACAAATCATGCATGTGACTGCTACCTTTCCTCTACAACTCCAAATCAATGGGCGCCTAGAAATGAAGACTATAACTACTTTTACCATCGGGTCGACGACCGCGCTGCCCACCTTGGCGTCGGCAGTGAAATCGTCGCCGAACTTGTCGGCGAGGATCTTGCGGGCAGACTGCAGCTCCGGCAGGTCACTGCAGCGCTTGGCAGCAAATATGATGCCGGCAGCCGCTTTCTTTACCTCCTCGGCGCATTCCCTGTACGCTAAACATATTAGTTTTCTTGCCCAAAACATTTGACATTGAAGTGGATGATCTAAAGACATTAACAAAAAGGAGAAGAAATTAAGAGATCAGATCAGGTGTGATCAAGAGACGTACTTGGGCTTGTCTAGCTGAGCGGCTTTCTTGACGAGACACTTGCAGTAGAGCTCTATGATGCCGAGCGCCTCCAACATGTTGTCCTCCTTTATGACCTGCTCTACTTGCGCAGAGAAAGAAGCTAGCATCAGTAAAAAGGAAAATGTAAGATCGCTAGAAGAATAACATGTGCAGATGCTTTGGAGGCCATAGCATAGCTAGGCACGCACTCGCTGGAGAGCGCGGTCGGTTTGGCCGAGGGAGAGGAGCTGGCAGACGTCGCCGGAAGCAATGGACTTGCGAGCAAGGCGAGGCTTGCGGGCGATGGCTACACGTGAGACGGTGAGCTCGAGAAGGGACTTGAGCTTGCCGGTCTGCTTGGAGAACTTCCTGAGGAATCCCATGGCTGGTGATCTGCTCTTCCCGGAGTTCCTTGAGGTGTTGGAGTTTTTGACGGGACCAACGATGCGCCTACCGGCGGTCGGCGGCGGTATCGTTGGTCCTTGGATGGGTGGTAGGGGGAAGAGGAGCTGAGTTCTTGGGAGGAAAAAAGGTTTTCTAGGGCATTGTTTCTCTGTTTTTAGAAGTCTAATTTTAGTGCATAGGCTGTTAGTTCAGTTATATAAAACAAACTTCTTTCATATTTGGAACATGAGGGCTGGACGTGCACATAATAGGGAGCAAAACGTGTAAAGAAAGTTTTTTTAATAAAAAATGTGGAAAATAATTCCTATTAGACAGAAGGACATCCCCTGCTTGATCCTTTCGGATTGAGGGTATTTCAAATGAATTTTGTAAGAATTCATTAGAAAACTTTCACTCTTTTTGTTGAGTGTCGTGATTGTATTAAAAATATAAGATAGGATAAACTAGCAAGTATTTTAACTTGTCTTGTATTTCAAATAGATTATATATATGGACTTTGATAATGTCCGATCGTTTTGATCCTAGGAATAGATCCGAACAATTTCTCCAATCGCTAATTCTGCCATGAGTTGGCTTCCTCGATCATGCGTGTGGCTGCATGCAGCCCGCACCCAACGCTAGATAGTTTTGCATGCATGTTAGGATTAGAAGCTCCTAATTAAATGCAGAAAAAACAAAATCAATGATGTCAACAGATTCTTTAAAAAACAAAAAATTCAACATGTTTTGTACCTCAAACTGTCGTTCGAATTGAAAAACTGTTTCACATAAAGGATTCGTCACGAGGAGACCTTCGAAACTAGATCCCATATTAATATGCTTTGACGACTTTTTTTTCAGGTAAAAAGTTACCACATCTGGCTACGTAAATTATCACACCTACAATACATAACTTATCATGTTGTTTACAATGAGGTTACCGTGGGTATGTTTCAACTACTTTTTTTTGCCTAAGTCGAACGATACCATATGATTTGTAAGTAAATTAACAGGTCTGCAATACCACCTTCTATCGTAGATGTTGTCTATGCGCCGCAAGGCGAGGTCTACATGCCGACGTGGCATGGCCCGCTTATAAATGGAACTTTACGGATTGTGTCGGGTCAGTCTCATTTAGGCGTGTGTTGGATCGTGGTGTTTGTACATGAGTTATCAGTTGTGTTGTGCATATATAACCATGTTATTTACACAGAAGTTATCAGATGTATGTATTTTGATACCTATTTTACCAACTCAAAAAGTGATCATGGTTTGTATGTGAGTTACCATCTCTATTGTGTGCATATTATCATGCTACTTACACATAAGTTGTCATGATATATTTTCCAACAACCTTTTCCCGTCCAAAAAAATCATGTGGTGATTCTATGTGAGTTATCAGCTCTATTATGTGTATATTACCATGGCAGGTACACACAAGTTATCGGGGTATAATTTTCAACAATTTTTTTCCCTGGTCAAAAAGCTAATGTGGTGTCCGTATTGAGTTATCGCCCTCTAATGCCTATGTTACCATGACCGGGACATAGAAGTGATCAGATCATGTTTTTCAACAATTTTCATCCCACCTATATTACCATGATATTGACTCAGAAATTACCGGATGTTTGTTTTCAATTTTTCCTCTTGTCAAAAAGTTATCATACTGTTTGTACATAAGTTATCAACTATACAGTAGGTAACTTACCATGCTATTTACACATAGGTTAACAGGAGTGTGTTTTCAACAACGTTTTTTCCCGAGTCAAAAGTTATCATGGTGTTTAACAGTGAGTTACCATCATTGGTTTCATATATTACCATGCTAATAAGACACAAGTTACCGGGGTGTATTTTCAACAACAAAAAATCCCAAGCCAAAGTTACTACAAGTGTTTGTACGTGAGTTATCAGGCATACGATGTGTATATTATCATGTTATTTACATAGAAGTTACCGGGATGTGTTTTCAGTAAATTTTTCCTGGCTTAAAGGTTGCCTCGGTGTTTGTGAATGAGATATCAGTTGTGCGGTGCGTGTATTACCATGATATTTACATGGAAACTACCAGCGATATGTTTTCAACAACAAAATTAGCAAGACCTCCTCTCCTATATTTAAAAACAGTGGGTATACAACCGAAGCAACATGGGTCTCCTCCGTCGGTAAGAAACAAATGAAAGAAAAACATGAAAATAATGTGCTCGTGCTCGATCATGTGCATTGCTAGCTGAACCAAAAATAGCTAATCTTGCCCATGTATGATGTAGCTGAGCCTTGCCTTGCTAGGCATCAACGTAGTTCAGAATAAAAAAAGCTAGGCATCAACGGTAAAGATATTCAAACGCATTAGTAGGTAAATTGCTTTATTTTCATTGTATGTTCTTGTTCATTATAGAAAAGTTAAATAGCAGTATGTTCAGTACGTTTGGATGAAAGAAGCCACATAAGATAGTTGGTTAATGGGGCATGCCTAATCCTGTCAGCCAGGGATCGAGTCCAACCAAATGCATGCGGCTTCATTTTTCTCGCACGCACCCACTGGCGCAGCTGGTCAGTGTAAATTGCGATCGCTATCCCATCCAGGTCAGCGTAAATTGCGGCGTGGTGGCGTGAGTACCCAGCCACGAGATCGCAATGGTTTCCTCGTTCGGATCTATTCCTTGATACTGAACGTTCGGAAAATACAAATATCCTATATATATATATATAGGCTCAAGCAATATACCAATTATTTCACCAATCTCTGTTTAACCCCTTTTAGCATGGTATCAGTCTAACCGATCTAACCCTAGCTGTCACCCGCCGCTTCTGCCCCACGCGCCGCTCCCGGACCGGTCGGCTGTCATGACCACCGCCGGGGGCCACGTCGCCCGTACCTAGGATTTGTCCGCCGGCCGTGTTGATCGCCTGTCCAAGAGAATCTTTTCCCTTGCTCCGGATTTTTCTCTTTCCCGCCGGTCATCTTGATCAGCGGTTTATCTTTGGTTTTTCGATCTAAGATCATTTTGCATCGCCCGCCCCCGCCGTCGACACCCGCGCGCCTCTACTCCGACACCGACGCGACCACCCGGCCTCCTTCCCAACCCGGCGGCCTCGCCCCATACCACGACCCTTCATAGCCACTGTTTGCGCGCTGGCCCACTCGTCGATCTACGTCGGCCGTCTCCGCCCTACTCCGACCGGGCCTCCTGCACCGTCCCGACCCAGCGGCCTTGCGCCATGCGGCGGCCCATCACAGTCGTCATTCGTGCGCCGGCTTGCCCGCCGCTCTACGCCACGCCTGTACGGCCACCATGCCGTCCTTCGGCGCCGGCTTCATCTCGGACTCCGCCACCATCCCGCCTCCACCGAGTGGCGTCCCCAACATCACGCGCGATCGAATTGATGACCCGCCCGTCACCGCAATCTGCCTCATCGACACCGTTCGACCGACCAGGCCCGTAGGTTGCACGCGCCTCCGCAGGTCCCGTGAAGATTGTCCCGAGTACAGCGCGCCCTCCGCTGATCAAGCCACAGGTTGTCGTCGTGTCATCCCTTTGGACCGCTGCGTCGCCGTCCTGAGGTCTTCGCGCCGGCTGCCCCGACCCGCGCGCCACTCCCTTCGACGCCCCTTTGGGTTGTCGCGTCGCGGCCCGCGATCCACGCCGTCGCCCCAAGATCCTTCCGCCGGCTATCCCCCGTAGCCGCCACCACCTTTGCGTCATCCCTTAGGGCTGACGCGCCGCAGCACGCGGTCAACGTCGTCTCGCGTTGGGCCATCACCCCCGACTCGTGGTTCTCTCCGCGGTTGCCCCGACCCACAAGCCGCCGCTACACCGCCTATTCGGGCTGTAGCACCGCGGAACACGGTCACCGCCGCCGCCCGGGGCCGTCCCCCCGACATCACCGACCTGCGCACCACCCCTTCGGGCTGTAGCGATGCGACACGCGGTCCACGCCACCCGGAGGCCTTCCCGCCCTCGCCCCAACCTACCGCCGCCGCTACATCGCCCCTTCGGGCCGTAGCACCATGTCCCGCAGTCCACTCCGCCGCCACCGCGCATCGACTTCTCGTGGTATGCGCCGCATCGCCTCCCTCGGCGTAGGAACGGCACCGTTCGAGCCGGTCTTCGTCACGCTATCGGGTTCCTCGCCTACTTCGAGCATCGCCATCGCGCTCCTAACCAAGTCGTCGCCGCTGCCGTCGCCGCCCGTCCACCCCCTTCTTCTTCGTCCAGCACCTGACCGTAACCAGCATCGCCATCATCTACCCCGATCACTTCGTCTACTCCGACCACCATTGCTGACATCGCCCCCCCTTGCCGAGTTGCGCCACAACCGTTGTCGAGTCTCCTTCTCTACTGTCCTCCCGACTCCTCGACATGGCGTACAGCTCGAGCACGTCCCTCGTCTACGCATGCCCGGTGCTGGAAACACCGATGCGCGCCTTCATCCACAACGTGTCCCCGGGCTTGGCAAGCCTGGTGCGGCACTTCGTCAACTTC
Source organism: Triticum dicoccoides (assembly GCF_002162155.2). Lineage (NCBI taxonomy): Eukaryota > Viridiplantae > Streptophyta > Magnoliopsida > Poales > Poaceae > Triticum > Triticum dicoccoides. The sequence continues at coordinate 90,471,254 of NC_041386.1, forward strand.
GTCTTCGTTCGTCTACGCATGCCCGGTGCTGGCAACACCGATGTGTGCCTTTGTCCATGATGTGTCCCCGGGCTTGGCAAACCCATTGCGACGCGTTGTCAACAACATCTTCCCGACGCATCACTACTTCGACACCACTGCGGCTATGACTAACTCTGTGCCTCCTTGCGCCCGCGGCTCCAGGGTGACTTCCTCGACACCAGCTGAAGGAGTCCAGGATTATGGGGTCCTCAGGTGTCCGGGCTACGTGACATGGGCCGGACTAGTGGGCCATGAAGATACCAGATAGAAGACTTTTCCCCGTGTCCGGATGAGACTCTCCTTTGCGTGGAAGGCAAGCTTGGTGTGCGGATATGAATATTCCTTTCTCTGTAAACCGACTCTGTACAACCCTAGCCCCCTCCGGTGTCTATATAAACCGGAGGGTTTAGTCCGTAGAGACAATCATAATCATACAGGCTAGACAATTAGGGTTTAGCCATTACGATCTCGTGGTAGATCAACTCTTGTAACCCCAATATCCATCAAGAGGGCCCGAACCTGGGTAAACATCGTGTCCCCTGTCTCCTGTTACCATCGATCCTTAGACGCACAGTTCGGGACCCCTACCCGAGATCTGCCGGTTTTGACACCGACATTGGTGCTTTCATTAAGAGTTCCATTGTGCCATCGTCGAAAAGCTCGATGGCTCCATCAAACATCTATGACAACGCTGCCGCGAAGGAGATCTTTCTCCCCGGCCAGATCTTTGTATTCGGCGGCTTCGCACTGCGGGCCAACTCAGTTGGCCATCTGGAGCAGATCGACAGCTACGCCCCTGGTCACTAGATTGGTTTTGGAAATTTGAACAATGTCGCTGATATCCGAGGAGACTTGATCTTCCAAGGGTTCGTGGCCTCAACCACCGCTCCGGCCTTAGATCCGGAGCGCATCATCAGGTCCGAAGACAGGAGTCTAGAGCCCGTCAGACTCTCTGCAGCCTTAGAGCTCAACACCGGAAAACCAGAGAGAATAGCGTCTCCGGCAATCATTGCAAGGCCGGACTCTTCTCCGAATACTACTTCCGAACCCTGGAGGCCCGCTCATGCGAGATCGACCTAGAAACCTCCTACCCTGTCCAAACCCCTCTCTTAAACGAGGCTTTGGACCTAATGTGATCCCTCATCATCACAGAGGAACCGCTTCTGGATCATGCCCAGCCCGGACTAGGGGCTGGAAATAGGGAATTTTACTTCCCACCCACCACCCACTTCATAGCCACTGTCAAGGTGATACGTCTCCGTCGTATCTACTTTTCCAAACACTTTTGCCCTTGTTTTGGACTCTAACTTGCATGATTTGAATGGAACTAACCCGGACTGACGATGTTTTCAGCAGAATTGCCATGGTGTTATTTATGTGCAGAAACAAAAGTTCTCGGAATGACCTGAAACTCCACGGAGTGTCTTTTTGGAAATAATAAAAAATACTGGCAAAAGATCAAGACCAGGGGGGCCACACCCTAGCCACGAGGGTGGGGGGCGCGCCCCCCTACCTCGTGGCCCCCTTGGAGCTCCTCCGACCTCAACCCCAACTCTATATATTCACTTTCAGGGAGAAAAAATAAAGGAGAAGGATTCATTGCGTTTTACGATACAGAACCACCGCCAAGCCCTAAAACCTCTCAGGAGGGCTGATCTGGAGTCCGTTCGGGGCTCCGGAGAGGGGAATCCGTCACCATCGTCATCATCAACCATCCTCCATCACCAATTTCATGATGCTCACCGCCGTACGTGAGTAATTCCATCGTAGGCTTGCTGGACGGTGATGGCTTGGATGAGCTTTATCATGTAATCAAGTTAGTTTTGTTAGGGTTTGATCCCTAGTATCCACTATGTTCTGAGATTGATGTTGCTATGACTTTGCTATGCTTAATGCTTGTCACTAGGGCCCGAATGCCATGATTTCAGATCTGAACCTATTATGTTTTCATCAATATATGAGAGTTCTTGATCCTATCTTGCAAGTCTATAGTCACCTACTATGTGTTATGATCCGGCAACCCCGAAGTGACAATAATCGGGACCACTCCCGTGATGATCGTAGTTTGAGTAGTTCATGTATTCACTATGTGTTAATGCTTTGGTCCGGTACTCTATTAAAAGGAGGCCTTAATATCCCTTAGTTTCTGCTAGGACCCCGCTGCCACGGGAGGATAGGACAAAAGATGCCATGCAAGTTCTTTTCCATAAGCACGTATGACTATATTCGGAATACATCTCTACATTACATTGATGAATTGGAGCTAGTTCTGTGTCACCCTAGGTTATGACTGTTACATGATGAACCGCATCCGGCATAATTCTCTATCACCGATCCATTGCCTACAAGCTTTCCAGATATTGTTCTTTGCTTATTTACTTTTCCGTTGCTATTGTTACAATCACTACAAAATACCAAAAACATTAATTTTGTTATCATTACCTTTTGCTACGTTACCACTACTATCATATTACCTTGCTACTAAGTACTACTTTGCTGCAGATATCAAGTTTCCAGGTGTGGTTGAATTGACAACTCAGCTGCTAATACTTGAGAATATTCTTTGGCTCCCCTTGTGTCGAATCAATAAATTTGGGTTGAATACTCTACCCTCGAAAACTGTTGCGATCCCCTATACTTGTGGGTTATCAAGACTATTTTCTAGCGCCGTTGCCGGGGAGCATAGCTCTATTCTTTGAGTCACTTGGGATTTATATCTGCTTATCATTATGAAGAACTTGAGAGATCCAAAAATCAAGATTTATCCCTCAACTACGAGGGGAGGTAAGGAACTGCCATCTAGCTCTGCACTTGATTCACCTTCTCTTTTGAGTAAGCTTGCGACACCTAAACCTGCTTCTGCTATTCATTCTGATATGTCACATGTTATTGATGATGCCACTTCTGCTATGCATGAAACTTATGATGAAACTACTTCTATGCTTGATACTACTATGCCACTTGGTGAATTTCTTGATGAACAACTTGCTAGGGTTAGAGAGAATAAAATTATTGAAACTGACAATATTGATGAAAGTGATGATGAAGACTCTCCCCCTAATAAATATGAATTGCCTGTTGTTCCTGAGGGTTATGTTCTGGATGAAGAATCTGCTAGAGCTATTCTTGCTTGCAATGATAGATATGATCTAAAGAGGTTATTAGCTAAATGGAAGCAGCAATCCCTTAATGCTAGAATAAAACCTGACCCTGATTTTGCTACTTCACCTATCTGTGTTACTGATAAGGATTATGGATTCTCTGTGGATCCTGATATAATTACTTTGGTTGAATTTGATCCTTTTTATGGCTATGAATCTGAAACTGTTATGGCACATCTTACTAAATTTAATGATATAGCCACCCTGTTCACTAATGATGAGAGAACTCATTACTTTTATATCCTTAAAATATTTCCATTCTCATTAAAGGGTGATGCTAAGATATGGTTTAATTCTCTTGATTCTGGTTGTGTGCGTAGTCCCCAAGATATGACTTATTACTTCTTTGCTAAATATTTCCCTGCTCATAAGAAACAAGCTGCTTTAAGGGATATATATAATTTTGTGCAAATTGAAGAAGAGAGTCTCCCACAAGCTTGGGGGAGGCTTCTCCAATTACATAATGCTTTGCCTGATCACCCTCTTAAGAAAAATGAAATACTTGATATCTTTTATAATGGACTAACTGATGCTTCCAGAGATTACCTGGATAGTTGTGCTGGTTCTGTTTTCAGGGAAAGAACACCGGATGAAGCTGAAATTCTATTGAATAATATGTTGGGAAATGAAAATAATTGGACACTTCTTGAGTCAGCTCCTGAGCCTATTCCTAAACCAACTCCGAAGAAGAGGGGTATTCTATTTCTCAGTCCTAAAGATATGCAAGAGGCAAAGAAATCTATGAAAGAAAAAGGTATTAAAGCTGAAGATGTTAAGAATTTACCCCCTATCGAAGAAATACATGCTCTTAATTTACCGCCTATCGAACAAATGCATAATTTTAATCCATCTCCTATTGAAGAAACACATGGTCTTGATAACCCGACAAAGGTAGTAAAGGTAAATTCTCTCTATAGATATGATAAAGCTGAAATCCCATTTACTAAGTTTGCTAGCCCATGCTTAGATGAGTTTGCTAAATTTATGGTTAAGCAAGAAGACTTCAATGCTTATTTGGGTAGAGAATTAAAACGTAGTGCTGATATGCTTGAACACTTGGGTGATTATATGGCTAATGTCAAAGGTGAACTTAAAATTATTAGTAAACATGCTTCTATGGTTACCACTCAAGTAAAACAAGTAATTAAAGCTCAAAATAATTTGCTCAATGAATTGAATAGTAAGAATAATGATTTTGCTGTTAGAGTGGCTACTAGAACTGGTAAAATGACTCAGGAACCTTTGTATCCTGAAGGCCACCCTAAGAGAATTGAGCAAGATTCTCAAAGAAATAATATAGATGCACCTAGTCCTTCTAAGAGGAAGAAAAAGAAAAATGACAGGACTTTGCATGCTTCTAGTGAACCTATTGCTGAAACACCTGAGAATCCAAATGATATTTCTATGTCTGATGCTGAAACACAATCTGGTAATGAACCTGAAACTAGTGATAATGTTAATGATAATATTCATGTTGATGCTCAACCTAGCAATCATAATGATATAGAAATTGAACCTGTGGTTGATCTTGATAACCCACAATCAAAGAATCAACGTTATGATAAGAGATACTTTGTTGCTAGGAAACATGGTAAAGAAAGAGAACCATGGGTTCAGAAACCCATGCCTTTTCCTCCCAAACCATCCAAGAAAAAGGATGATGAAGATTTTGAGCGCTTTGCTGAAACGATTAGACCTATCTTTTTGCGTATGCGATTGACTAATATGCTCAAAATGAATCCTTATGCTAAGTATATGAAAGATATTGTTACAAATAAATAAAGATACCGGAAGCTGAAATTTCCACCATGCTTGCTAATTACACTTTTAAAGGTGGAATACCAAAGAAACTTGGAGATCCAGGAGTACCCACTATACCATGCTCCATTAAAAGAAACTATGTTAAAACTGCTTTATGTGATCTTGGAGCCGGTGTTAGTGTTATGCCTCTCTCTTTATATCGTAGACTTGATTTGAATAAGTTGACACCTATTGAAATATATTTGCAAATGGCTGATAAATCAACTGCTATACCTGTTGGTATTTGTGAGGATGTGCCTGTTGTGGTTGCAAACGTTACTATTTTAACGGACTTTGTTATTCTTGATATTCCCGAGGACGATAGTATGTCTATTATTATTGGAAGACCCTTTTTGAATACTGCAGGGGCTGTTATTGATTGCAACAAAGGCAATGTCACTTTTCATGTTAATGGTAATGAGCATACGGTACACTTTCCGAGGAAACAACCTCAAGTTCATAGTATCAATTCTATTGAAAAAATTCCATCATTATTTTTGGAGGTTTTGAATTTCCTCTCCCTACTATCAAGAAGAAATATGATATTCTTATTGTTGGGGATGTGCATATCCCCGTTGAGGTAACCTAGTGTTATTCGAAAATTCTTCGGTTTCATGTTATTCAGAATGAGTTTGTTAACAAGACTTGATCAACCTTGTTAATGGATTCCTTTTGATGATCATGAGATGGATGAATTTAGAAAACACAACTCTCTGTACCCTCTTTATACTTTCTGTTATTTATATTAAATAAAGCAAAAATAGTAATTTCTGTCTGTTTTTTGATTATCCGTGCAATATAAAAATACCCCGAAAATAAAAGTTCTCCAAATGCCCTGAAATTTAAATATGTTTTTTCTGGAATATTTGAGAATATTTGGCACTGAGAACACAACAGGGGGGCATCCACCTGACCACGAGGGTGGAGGGCACGCCCTACCCCCCTGGGCACGCCCCCTGCCTCGTGGGCCCACGGTGGCCCTCCTCCACTTATTCCTGCACCCACACACTCCTTCTTCCTCCCACAAACACCATTATTCAGTTCAAACCCAAGTCCAAGCTCATTTTGCTGCCATTTTCGATCTCCTTGCTCAAAGCACCTCTGACAAAACTGCTTGGGGGGATTGTTCCTTGGTATGTGATTCCTCCATTGGTCCAATTAGTTTTTGTTCTAGTGCTTTATTCATTGCAAATTGTGTTGCTTAGGTGACCCTGTTCTTGAGCTTGCATGTCAAATTTATATGGTTTCAAGTAGTTCTAATGCATGATATGGGCTCTAGGCACTTGTAGGAGTAGTTGCTATCAATTTTGTTGAGTTTGGTTCACTTTTGTTTTGAAGTTACTAAAAATTTCAGAAATTTTTCAGAGGAAGAAATATGTTTAGGAAAATGTACCAAGGTGGTCCTTCAAGGAAGCAAGGACACAGGCTTGCAATGCGTGATGGTGACGATGAGCCACCAAGGGACGCTCCAGTGTGGCCTTGTGAATAGCCTTCAGAGAACTTCATGGATCGAGCGGGAATTAAGGAAGAATTTAACGCATATTTGCGTAACGCTGATCTTGTGAGCTTCGAGGAAGAAAAGTGCCATCAGTACCACTATCTCACTAGCTCCTTTGTGAGGAGGTTTGAATTTTCATCTTCACGCAATTCTCAAACTGTCATGTTTGATCTTTATGAAAATTCTTACACTATGGACTTAGAGGACTTTACCACTGCTTGCAAACTTCCACCATGGGGTAGTACTAGTGAACCTCGCAAATCTGAATTTAGAGATTTTCTTAATAGTATAACTGTGGGGGAATCTAGAGATATAACACAAGCTACCATAGGGAGCATTCATTTTCCTGCTATACATTATTTTGCTCTCTTCATAGGTAGATGCATTAACGGTAAAGATGAAGCATGTCACATGCGTGTCCCTGACCTCAGTATTCTTAGGAGTGCTGTGTTAGGAGATAAATCTTATAATTTGGGAGCCATTGTTGCACGTAGGTTGCATGTGGCGACCCGACCCGAATGGATCAAGTGCTCTGTGCTCAGGTGTCATCCCTGGATCAGTAATGCTGACACCACACAGTACATCGAAGGATTTATAGCAGAGTGGCAATCACACACTTATTACATCGTTGTCTCAAAGAGAACTTATTACAATAAATATGGCTTAAGGCCATCTAATAACGATAACAGCAGAAGACTCGGAAGATAAATGGGTCCATCAACTCCAATGGCATCACTGAGTATAGAACCACGACTTAAAAGCACCTTACTCGTCGTCTGAAAAGTCTGCAACATGAGAAGTTGCAGCCCGAAAACGGGTCAGCACATGGAATATGCTGGCAATGTAACACATAGAGAGTAATGGAATGAAACAGCTATACTATATGCATATATGGCTGGTGGAAAGCTCTATGGTTACAGTTTTGCGTAAAGCCAGTTTTTCCCTACTGCAAAGGAATAAATTTATTTAACTATCATGGTAGTTGTTAAACATTGAGAATGGTTGACAGCATTCCGATCCCAATTAAGTGAACAGTTAAAACCCAACAACATTAATTAGAAGTAACATGTTGAGATTCACATGATATTCAAGTACTAGATACTCAAGTTGTCCATAACCGGGGACACGGCTAATCATGATTAGTTTGTACACTCTGCAGAGGTTTGCGCACTTTTCCCCACATGACTCGATCGCCTCCGTTTGTTTTCTCGCACTACATGGTGTTTGAGAAACGGATGACCGAGACATAGTCTTTCAGAAGCGCTAGCACCTTACATGTGGGGTAGACCGTACCACCTACAACTCCTACATCTGCTAGTCCACCCCATAAGAGTTCGCACAACTTAGTCAACTATGCCAGAGCCCATAGTAGTATGTGGCTGCACACGGAAGTTTCTAGCATGAATGATCTTATGATCCCTTTGAGCCTGGGTGGCGATCCAAAATAAAACAGGCAAGTCCTGATAGACATCAGGTGCCTCAATCCACCCAGATGTGTGTTTAAGTTGCCACCTTAGATAAACCATTAAAATTATCAACTCACATCTGTCATGGATATCACTCACCCAATCCACGTCTACTAGCATAGCATGGCATAATAAGCAAACGTAGAAGTAACTCCCAAAGGTTTCATAATAATACAGGTGATAGGTACTACCTCATCTACTTCCCATCCCACAGTTTAATTAGATCCTAATCATGCAATGTGAGAGGATTGATCTAATGCAATAAAACATGGGTTGTAGAAAAAGGTATGATCAAAGTGTTACTTGCCTTGCTGATGATCCGCGAGACCTAGGGTTTCGAAGTAACAAGCGGCGCAATCTGGGTGATCTATCACAGACAAACAACAAGCATACAATAAGTACTCATCTAATGCACAGGTAAATCTCGAACAGGAGAACGAACCAGGAAGTTCAACTTAAGAACTCCGGTTGCAAAGAAAGAACGAACCGAACAAAGAAACAGAAAACAAACGGCGGGCTCGGTTCTAGCAAGTTGAAACTAGGTCAAATTTTACCGGGGCAAAAACTTGTTTAAGTTGATTAGACGGAACGGCGGTTTCGAAACGAAACTCCAGGCGCTTGAATCACCTGATTCCGATAAACGAGCGAGAAGAAAGACTAGAATGAAGATCGGATCTGAGATCACGATCGCGGAATAAATCCGACGAAAAGAAAAGAAGAACGATTAAACGAACGGGCGTCGTTAACCGGGGAATAATCGGTGATCACGTTCGTTGAGACGAACGGTCCGAAAGAAGAACGAAAACCGATCTAGGGTTTTCGGAAAAGAAAACTGAAACAAAGAACGAGAGAAAACCGGAACGGTTAAGAAAGAACCGGAACGGTTTAGAAGAAAAACTGAACCGAGGGGAGAAAAAGAGACGCGGCGCGGGACAACCTCGGCGAGGCTCCGGCGAACGGCGGCGACGGCGGCTATAGGGCGGCGGCGGCGGCGGCTATAGGGCGGCGGCGGCGGGTGAGGGGCGCGGGGTGGGGCGTGGCTAAGGAGGAGAGGGGCTTGGGATTGATGTGAGGAGAGGGGGGTTGGGGTGTATTTATATAGGTGGGGGGGATTACTTGGGGTAGGGGGCAAGCAAAAGAGGGAAAACAAAACAAGGAAAGGGGGGCTAACCGGCCTAGAGTCCCTCTGGGACTCGGACTAGAGAGCGAGGGAGGCGGCGGCCTGGCGCTGCGCCTGGCGCGCGCGCTGGCTGGGGAGGCGGCCGGCTGGCTGGGCCTTTGGCCCGGCTGGCCTTGGTCCCTCTTTTATTAACTGGATTCGCGCGCAGAAAACAAAAGAAAACTAAACTAAACGAACTCCAAAATTACTAAAGTAAATTTTCCCCGACTCCTAAAAATGAGCCGAACAAAATGAACTTTACTCCGGACCTAGAATGCATTTTTTGAAAACACGCATTTTTTCTATCCAAATAAAAAGCAAACAAAACTCCGGCAAAACCAAAATTTGATTTATTCATTAAATCTTCATTTTTCCTAAATTTGGGAAAGTCATATTATTCCCTCTCTTATATTTTTGATATTGGAAAAAAAGTGAAGATGAAATAAATAAATCAAATGATCCTCTTTTCCAAAATTTGAGAGAACTCTCAAATATGAAAATAACGAAATATCCAACTCTCTCCGAGGGTCCTTGAGTTGCGTGAAATTTCTAGGATCGACCAAAATGCAAGAAAATATGCTATGCATGATAATCTAGTGTATAACATTCCAAATTGAAAATTTGGGATGTTACAGACCTACCCCCCTTAAGATGAATCTCGCCCTCGAGATTCGGGTTGGCTAGAAAATAGGTGAGGGTGGTCCTTGAGCAAATCTTCTTCTCTTTCCCAGGTGGCTTCATCCTCTGAGTGGTGGTTCCACTGAACTTTGCAAAACTTGATAACCTTGTTGCGGGTAACTCTGCTGGCATAATCGAGAATCTTGACTGGCTTCTCCTCATACGTTAAGTCGTCCCTTAACTGAATCGCTTCGAGTTGCATGATATCTCTTAGCGGTACCTCCGCCATCTCGGCGTGACATTTCTTCAGCTGAGAAACATGGAATACATCATGAACTCCTGACAGTCCCTCTGGTAATTCCAACTTATAAGCGACTTCCCCCATACGTTGCAAGATCTTATAAGGTCCAATAAAACGCGGTGCTAACTTTCCCTTAACTCCAAAGCGCTTAACTCCTCGAAGTGGGGATACTCGGAGATAAACTCTGTCTCCGGTTTCGTAGACTGTCTCCTTGCGTTTAGAATCTGCGTAGCTCTTCTGCCTGGACTGGGCTACCTTGAGCCTCTCGCGAATCAACTTAACTTTCCGTTTAGACTCCTTAATCAAATCTGGTCCAAAGAATTGACAGTCTCCAACTTCGTCCCATGACAACGGTGTCCTGCACCTCCTTCCGTATAAGGCTTCGAAAGGTGCCATCTTCAAACTGGTTTGGTAACTGTTGTTATAAGAAAACTCCGCATACGGCAAGTTATCGTCCCAACTAGATCCATAATCTAGTGCACAAGCTCTCAGCATATCTTCCAAAATCTGATTGACTCTCTCGGTCTGTCCATCCGTCTGTGGGTGGAAAGCTGTGCTGAACTCCAGTCTGGTTCCTAAAGTTTCATGCAACTGATTCCAAAACTTTGAAGTAAATTGGGTTCCTCTATCTGATATGATACTCCTCGGAACTCCATGCAAACAAATGATCCTAGTCATGTATATCTTTGCCAACTTAGCACTGGTGTAAGTGGTCTTAACTGGAATAAAATGTGCTACCTTTGTCAAATGATCAACTACTACCCATATCGAGTCATAGCCTGCTTTCGTCCTGGGTAGTCCTGTGATAAAATCCATGCCTATCTTATCCCACTTCCATTCGGGTATCGGCAATGGTTGTAACAATCCTGCTGGCTTCTGATGCTCTGCCTTTACTCTCTGACATACGTCACAAACTGCTACATATGCTGCAATATCCTTCTTCATTCCGGTCCACCAGAATGTTTCCTTCAAATCCAAATACATCTTGGTATTCCCTGGGTGATATACGGTGAATCATGTGCCTCTTGCAAAATCAACTTCCTGATCTCCGGGTCATTTGGCACATAAACACGGTCCTCAAACCATAGGGTATCGTGCTCATCCTCATGAAATCCCTTTGCTTTTTCTTCGCTCAATTTCTCTTTTATAGCAGCAATCTCCTTGTCAGATTTCTGAGCTTCTCTGATTTTATCCATCAATGTTGGCTGAATCTCCAATGCTGCTACATAGCCTCTCGGAACTATTTCCAAACATAGCTCACGAAGGTTTTCTGCTAACTCCTTGGGTATTTTCCCCATCACTAGGGTGTTGACATGGCTCTTACGGCTCAATGCGTCAGCTACTACATTAGCTTTTCCGGGATGGTAATGCAATCTCATGTCATAATCCTTGATGAGCTCCAACCATCTCCTTTGTCTGAGGTTCAACTCCTTCTGCGTGAAAATGTACTTCAAACTCTTGTGATCCGTGTACACCTCGCAATGATTTCCAATGAGGAAATGTCTCCACGTTTTCAATGCATGCACTACGGCTGCTAACTCCAAATCATGTGTGGCATAATTCAACTCATGAGGCTTCAGTTGTCGTGAAGCATACGAAACAACTCTCCCTTCCTGCATAAGCACTACTCCAAGTCCTCGACGTGAAGCGTCGCAATACACCTCATACTCCTTGGTCTGATCTGGCAAAATCAATACTGGTGAGGTAACCAAGCGTTTCTTCAATTCCTGGAAACTAGCCTCACATTCCTCAATCCAATTGAACTTAGTATCCTTCTTCAACAATTCAGTCATAGGCTTTGCAATCTTTGAAAAGTTCTCAATGAACCTCCGGTAGTATCCTGCGAGTCCAAGAAAACTCCGGATCTCTCCAACTGTCGTTGGCGATTCCCATTCGGTTACGGTCTCAACCTTAGTGGGGTCAACTGCTATACTTTCTCCGGATATAACGTGTCCGAGGAATCCAACTTCCTTCAACCAAAACTCACATTTGCTTAATTTGGCGTATAACTGATGTTCCCTTAGTTTCTCTAAAACCAAACGCAAATGTTCCTTATGCTCCTCTTCATTCTTTGAATAAACCAGGATGTCATCAATGAACACTACGACGAACTTATCCAAAAACTCCATAAACACTTTGTTCATCAGGTTCATAAAATAGGCAGGTGCGTTAGTCAATCCAAATGACATAACGGTATACTCATACAGTCCATATCTGGTGGTGAACGCTGTCTTAGGTATGTCCTGCTCTCGAATCTTCAATTGATGGTACCCTGATCGCAAATCGATCTTGGAAAACCCTTAGCTCCTTGCAATCGATCAAACAGATCGTTGATCATTGACAGTGGGTACTTATTCTTGATGGTTACTTCATTCAATCCCCGATAATCTACAACCATCCTTAATGATCCATCCTTCTTTTCCACTAGAAGTACAGGTGATCCCCAAGGCGAAGAACTTGGGCGAATGTAACCTTTATCCAATAACTCCCTAATCTGATTCTTAATTTCCACCAAATCCTTTGCTGGCATCCGGTACGGTCGCTTCGATATTGGGCCTGTACCTGGCAATAACTCAATCAAAAACTCAATGTCTCTATCCGGTGGCATGCCTGGCAACTCTTCAGGAAATACATCTAGAAAATCCTTTACCACCGGTACTTCCTCTTGCACAACTCCTGTTAGGCAGTTTACTTGTGTCATGTTTGGTACATGCCGGGATACATACTTGATCCTTCTCCCTTCTGGTGTGGTAAGCAAAATTGACTTACTGGCGCAATCGATGTTTCCTCCATACATCGACAACCAATCCAGGCCTAATATCACATCCAATCCTTGAGATTCCAATACTATTAGGTCTGAGGGAAACACATAGTTACCAATCCTTAATGGTAACCGATCACACCATCGTCTAGCCATAAACTCCGCTCCTGGTGAGCTTACTAACATGGGTGTCCTAAGGGCTTGGGTTGGCAGGTTATATTTATCCACAAATCCCCTTGATATGTATGAATGCGATGCACCAGTATCAAAAAGAACGAGTGCGGTAAATGACTTAACCAGAAACTTACCGATTACTGCATTAGGCTAATCTTCAACCTCCTCCACATTAATGTGGTTCACCTGTCCCCTATTGAAAGGGTTCGGCTTCTTCCCAGAGCTTCCATTGCCATTTCCATTCTGGCCTTCGGGGCATTCATAATGTCCGGTCTTGGAACACTTGAAACAGGTGACTTGACTCAGGTCTCTCTTGGTTGGGGTCGATGGGATGGTACGGTTCTGGCCGTTGCTTCCTCCATTCCCATTACCATTCTTGTGGCCATTATGGTTGTGCGAGCTACCTCCTCCATGGGTATGCTGAAACTGAAATCCCGATTTTGGGGTAAAACGGGGCTTCTGCTGGGCTCCAGAGTTATACTTCCCCTGTCCATACTTCCTCTTACGGTTCTCAATCTGCTGTTGCTTCCCTTCAATCATGATGGCACGATCTACCAACTCCTGGTAGTTGTCGAAACTCGCTACCATCAACTTCATGCTTAGTTCATCATTCAGTCCTTCCAGAAACTTCTCCTGCTTAGCTGCATCCGTAGCAACGTCATCTGGGGCGTAATGTGCTAACTTGCTGAAATCGTCAACGTACTGGCCAACTGTCCTTCCTCCTTGGCGTAAGTTGCGAAACTCACGCTTCTTCAGGGCCATAGCTCCTGCTAAAACATGGGCAGTGTGGAAAGCTTGCTGAAACTGATCCCATGTGACAGTGTCAACTAGGTAAGTGGCTGTGAAATTCTCCCACCATGCTGCCGCGGGTCCATCAAGCTGGTGAGCGGCAAACTTCACTTTATCACCATCCGTGCATCCTGCAGTGGTCAACTCCCTTCCTATCTTGCGGAGCCAATCGTCTGCTACTATCGGCTCGGTGCTACTGGAAAACACCGGCGGATTCAGCCTAAGGAAACGGGCTAAGTGGTCAACAGGTGGTGGTGATGGTGGTGGGTTGTTGTTGTTGTTCTGTTGGTTCTAGACTAACATCTGCATCAATTGATTTTGCTGCTGGATCAACTGAGTGAGTTCCGGTGGGAATCCATTGTCACGTCTCGGAGGCATCTGAGGGTTTAGAAAAGACGAGAATTAAGAATAGAGTGAGGTCTAAAGGGAAAACACTACCCCAATGCACATGAGCAAATGCACACAAAATCACTTCATTCAATCAAACAAGGGCTTACAATCGGTCTAAAACTATCGCAAAAGTGCTCGAACTATAATGTTTACAGGGGGAAATGCTACTACTATCTGGTGGTCATCTAGAAATTTGAACCGGTGGAAGACTCCATGATATCTGCTCCAGCTTCGTCTTTGAAGTCGGGTTCACTTGGATCCGAATCGGTGTCGTCGATGATGATGTAGTTGTCTGGACATGCGACGTACTCGTCTTCCTCCATGGATGCTAACTTCCTCTTGAGTTCTTCAATCTCCTGCTTAAGATCGCCATTGTGCCTTGCTAGAGCTACGATCTCGTCCATGTAGTCCTTACGTGTAGACTTCAGTTCTCCTTCTAGCTCGATGATCCATGCCTTTGCATTCTTCAACTCTATCATATCATTGCACATCTGGTTCTCGTGGCGTCGAATGTGCTGGTTTAACTCCTGGATGAAAGATGCAATGGATCTATCCTTCTTGGTGCTGACTAACTCCCATTGTTCATCTCGGCGTCCGCAAATCTGGTAGATAGTGTCCTTGAGGTCTTCTTGGTAAACTTCTCCAATGCGTCCTATGGTGATATGAGCTGCCATGCTCCTTCCCAGACTCCAGGTTGGTGCATTGAAAACACTATCTATGGGCTTCGTGATTGGTGCGAATGTCCTTCCCGAAACGTGAGTTTGAATCTTCCAGCGCTCCTCTTCAGGCAGAGTGGCGTTGAAGGTTCTCGTGAAGCTTGGTAATCCAATGTTCAGGTACTTGGTGACTTCCTTCAGGTGAAATCCAAATGGTGTGCATTCATCCGGTTGGGCGTACTTAATCTTCGCGTTCGTCATCCTAAAAGAGTAGAAAAGATGAGGAGTTAGAAAATGAGAAGAGAATGGTGATCTATGGCTTTAACTTAGTGGTCGTGTCCTACAGTCAGCGTGTGCTCTGATACCATCTCTGTGGCGACCCGACCCGAATGGATCAAGTGCTCTGTGCTCAGGTGTCATCCCTGGATCAGTAATGCTGACACCACACAGTACATCGAAGGATTTATAGCAGAGTGGCAATCACACACTTATTACATCGTTGTCTCAAAGAGAACTTATTACAATAAATATGGCTTAAGGCCATCTAATAACGATAACAGCGGAAGACTCGGAAGATAAATGGGTCCATCAACTCCAACGGCATCACTGAGTATAGAACCACGGCCTAAAAGCACCTTACTCGTCGTCTGAAAAGTTTGCAACATGAGAAGTTGCAGCCCGAAAACGGGTCAGCACATGGAATATGCTGGCAATGTAACACATAGAGAGTAATGGAATGAAACAGCTATACTATATACATATATGGCTGGTGGAAAGCTCTATGGTTACAGTTTTGCGTAAAGCCAGTGTATCCCTACTGCAAAGGAATAAATTTATTTAACTATCATGGTAGTTGTTAAACATCGAGAATGGTTGACAGCATTCCGATCCCAATTAAGTGAACAGTTAAAACCCAACAACATTAATTAGAAGTAACATGTTGAGATTCACATGATATTCAAGTAGTAGATACTCAAGTTGTCCATAACCGGGGACACGGCTAATCATGATTAGTTTGTACACTCTGCAGAGGTTTGCGCACTTTTCCCCACATGACTCGATCGCCTCCGTTTGTTTTCTCGCAGTACATGGTATTTGAGAAACGGATGACCGAGACATAGTCTTTCAGAAGCGCTAGCACCTTACATGTGGGGTAGACCGTACCACCTACAACCCCTACATCTGCTAGTCCACCCCGTAAGAGTTCGCACAACTTAGTCAACTATGCCAGAGCCCATAGTAGCATGTGGCTGCACACGAAAGTTTCTAGCATGAATGATCTTATGATCCCTTTGAGCCTGGGTGGCGGTCCAAAATAAAACAGGCAAGTCCTGATAGACATCAGGTGCCTCAATCCACCCAGATGTGTGTTTAAGTTGCCACCTTAGATAAACCATTAAAATTATCAACTCACATATGTCATGGATATCACTCACCCAATCCACGTCTACTAGCATAGCGTGGCATAATAAGCAAACGTAGAAGTAACTCCCAAAGGTTTCATAATAATACAGGTGATAGGTACTACCTCATCTACTTCCCATCCCACAGTTTAATTAGATCCTAATCATGCAATGTGAGAGGATTGATCTAATGCAATATAACATGGGTTGTAGAAAAAGGTATGATCAAAGTGTTACTTGCCTTGCTGATGATCCGCGAGACCTAGGGTTTCGAAGTAACAAGCGGCGCAATCCGGGTGATCTATCACAGACAAACAACAAGCATACATTAAGTACTCATCTAATGCACAGGTAAATCTCGAACAGGAGAACGAACCAGGAAGTTCAACTTAAGAACTCCAGTTGCAAAGAAAGAACGAACCGAACAAAGAAACGGAAAACAAACGACGGACTCGGTTCTAGCAAGTTGAAACTAGGTCAAATTTTACCGGGGCAAAAACTTGTTTAAGTTGATTAGACGGAACGGCGGTTTCGAAACGAAACTCCAGGCGCTTGAATCACCTGATTCCGATAAACGAGCGAGAAGAAAGACTAGAACGAAGATCGGATCTGAGATCACGATCGCGGAATAAATCCGACGAAAAGAAAAGAAGAACGATTAAACAAATGGGCGTCATTAACTGGGGAATAATCGGTGATCACGTTCGTTGAGACGAACGGTCCGAAAGAAGAACGAAAACCGATCTAGGGTTTTCGGAAAAGAAAACTGAAACAAAGAACGAGAGAAACCGGAACGGTTAAGAAAGAACCGGAACGGTTTAGAAGAAAAACTGAACCGAGGGGAGAAAAAGAGACGCGGTGCGGGACAACCTCGGCGAGGCTCCGGCGAACGGCGGCGACGGCGGCTATAGGGCGGCGGCGGCGGGTGAGGGGCGCGGGGTGGGGTGTGGCTAAGGAGGAGAGGGGCTTGGGATTGATGTGAGGAG
>NC_041386.1:90488810-90609488 GCF_002162155.2 Triticum dicoccoides
AAGGGGGGGGGGGGCTAACCGGCCTAGAGTCCCTCTGGGACTCGGCCTAGAGCGAGGGAGGCGGCGGCCTGGCGCTGCGCCTGGCACGCGCGCTGGCTGGGGAGGCGGCCGGCTGGCTGGGCCTTTGGCCCGGCTGGCCTTGGTCCCTCTTTTGTTTATCTGGATTCGCGCGCAGAAAAAAAAGAAAACTAAACTAAACGAACTCCAAAATTACTAAAGTAAATTTTCCCCGACTCCTAAAAATGAGCCAAACAAAATGAACTTTACTCCAGACCTAGAATGCATTTTTTGAAAACACGCATTTTTCCTATCCAAATAAAAAGCAAACAAAACTCCGGCAAAACCAAAATTTGATTTATTCATTAAATCTTCATTTTTCCTAAATTTGGGAAAGTCATATTATTCCCTCTCTTATATTTTTGATATTGGAAAAATAGTAATTGAAGATGAAATAAATAAATCAAATGATCCTCTTTTCCAAAATTTGAGAGAACTCTCAAATATGAAAATAACGAAATCTCCAACTCTCTTTGAGGGTCCTTGAGTTGCGTGAAATTTCTAGGATCGACCAAAATGCAAGAAAATATGCTATGCATGATGATCTAGTGTATAACATTCCAAATTGAAAATTTGGGATGTTGCATTGCATCTTAATAGATTTAATGGAGATTTCTTTGGTGGAATTTATGCAACCCGCATAGCTAATTTTCTTGGTATAACCATACATGAGGATGATATTTTGCCTCCTGCTTATTTGGATTATGATGCTATGGTTCGTCATCAGTTTGTTGAGAGGAACGATCAGTTCCTCTAGTACCGACTAATCTTTGACAGACGACGCACCTATCACGTCACTCTCCCTGCCTCTACTTTCTTTGACTTTCAGACAAAAGGGAGATATTCTATAACCAGAGAGGAGGCGGAAGAGTATAAGAGGAGAGCTAAGATAGCTCGCCTCCAAGCTGCAGCCCATGATGCAATGACTGCTGCATCACAGTATGACCCTAGTAACAATTTTGGATATCCGCCAGGCCATCCGTGGCATTAGACCAACTTAGGCCAAAAGCCTAAGCTTGGGGGAGTACGTATTTCTCACTGGCATTACATTCATGTTCACACACTCATTGCTAGATGTCGGTGCTCATACTTTTTCATTGTAATATCCATGCTAGTTTATTTCCTTTTTATGCTTTCTTCTCGTGTGCTTAATAAACCTTATGAAAAACCAAAAAAAATAGTTGTAGCTTTTAGCTAGCTTTAATTTCTATGCTTGTAGTAGTAATTAAAAAGAAAACCCAAAAAGATTTCATGTTCTTCTTTTGCTTGTTGGGAGTTTGCCCATGTAAATAGCTTTATTTCTTTTCTTTTCTTTGAGGGTCGATAGGAGAAGACCATGATTAAATTGTTGAAGTGGCTCTTATATGCATTATTATTGATCTGACAAAAGAGCCCATATTGCCTTGTCTTCTCCTATTTATTGAATGCTTGCAGATTCCAGCTTATTCCAATGCACGTGCACTATTATTATTATTCACATCATTCGGTCGTGCAAGTGAAAGGCAATTATGACGATATATGATGGACTGACTGAGATGAGAAAAGCTGGTATGGACTTGACCTCTCTTGTTTTTCTAAATATGATTAGTTCATCGTTCCTGATTCAGCCTATTATGAATAAACATGTTTGCAATGACAATTAGAGATTATAGTTGCTTATGCCATGCTTAATTAGCCAGGAGCTTATAATGGTTTACCTTGCGTGCCAACATGCTATTAAAATGGTTGTGATGTGGTATGATAGGGTGGTATCCTCTTTTGAACGATTCGAGTGGCTTGACTTGGCACATGTTCACGCATGTAGTTGAAACAAAATCAACATAGCCTCTACAATATTTATGTTCATGGTGCATTATATCCTACTCATGCTTGCATTCGGTGTTGATTAATTTTAATGCAAGTTCATGACTGTTGTCGCTCTCTAGCTGGTCGCTTCCCAGTATTTTGCTAGCCTTCACTTTTACTAAGCAGGAATACTGCTTGTGCATCCAATCCCATAAAACCCAAAGTTATTACATATGAGTCCACCATACCTACCTATATACGGTATCTACATGCCGTTCCAAGTAAACTTGTATGTGCCAAACTCTAAACCTTCAAATAAATATCTAGTTTTGTATGCTCGAATAGCTCATGTATCAACTAGGGCTATCTGTATCTTCCATGTTAGGCGAGTTATTCTCAAGAGGAGTGGACTCTGCTCCTCACTCACGAGAAAATGGCTGGTCACCGGGATGCCCAGTCCCATGCTTTGTGCAAACTAAATCAAAATAATTGCAAACAAAAATCCCCCTGGGACTCTTGTTAGTTGGAGGCACTCGTTGTTTCGAGCAAGCCATGGATTGATGCTTGTTGGTGGAGCGGGAGTATAAACTTTACCATTCTGTTTGGGAACCACCTATAATGTGTGTAGCATGGAAGATATCGCCATCTCTTGGTTGTTATGTTGACAATGAAAGTATACCGCTCAAAATATTATTCACCTCTATTTCAAAACCGATCGCTGGCACCTCTGCAAATCCCTGCTTCCCTCTGCGAAGGGCCTATCTATTTACTTTTATGTTGAGTCATCATCCTCTTATTAAAAAACACCAGTTGGAGAGCACCGCTGTCATTTGCATTCATTACTGTTAGTTTACATTGAGTGTGACTTGACTGGATCTCTTTTACCATGAATTACAATGTCTAGTCAGTCCTTGATCTTTAAAGGTGCTCTGCATTTATGTTTTGCGGTCTCAGAAAGGGCTAGCGAGATACCATCCTGTTATACCATATTATGATTATTTTGAGAAAGTGTTGTCATCCGAGATTTATTATTATTGCTCGCTAGTTGATTATGCCATTGATATGAGTAAACATGAGACCTAAGCGTTATTGTGAATATGGTTAGTTCATAATCTTTGCTGAAAACTTGAATGCTGGCTTTACATATTTACAACAACAAGAGCAAACAGAGTTTGTAAAAGCTTTTCTTTATCACTTTCAGTTTGTCAACTGAATTGCTTGAGGACAAGCAAAGGTTTAAGCTTGGGGGAGTTGATATGTCTCCGTCGTATATACTTTTCCAAACACTTTTGCCCTTGTTTTGGACTCTAACTTGCATGATTTGAATGGAACTAACCCAGACTGACGTTGTTTTCAGCAGAATTGCCATGGTGTTATTTATGTGCAGAAATAGAAGTTCTTGGAATGACCTGAAACTCCATGGAGCGTATTTTTGGAAATAATAAAAATACTGGCAAAATATCAAGACCAGGGGGCCCACACCCTAGCCACGAGGGTAGGGGCGCTCCTGCCCCCCTGGGCGCGCCCCCTACCTCGTGGGCCCCCTAGAGCTCCTCCGACCTCAACCCCAACTCTATATATTCACTTTCAGGGAGAAAAAAAATAAAGGAGAAGGATTCATCGCGTTTTACGATACGGAGCCGCCGCCAAGCCCTAAAACCTCTCGGGAGGGCTGATCTGGAGTCCGTTCGGGGCTCCGGAGAGGGGGATTCGTCGCCGTCATCCTCATCAACCATCCTCCATCACCAATTTCATGATGCTCACCGCCGTGCGTGAGTAATTCCATCGTAGGCATGCTGAACGGTGATGGGTTGGATGAGATTTATCATGTAATCGAGTTAGTTTTGTTAGGGTTTGGTCCCTAGTATCCATTATGTTCTGAGATTGATGTTGCTATGACATTGCTATGCTTAATGCTTGTCACTAGGGCCCAAGTGCCATGATTTCAGATCTGAACCTATTATGTTTTCATCAATATATGCGAGTTCTTGATCCTATCTTGCAAGTCTATAGTCACCTACTATGTGTTATGATCCGGCAACTCCGAAGTGACAATAATCAGGACCACTCCCGGTGATGACCATAGTTTGAGGACTTCATGTATTTACTGTGTGTTAATGCTTTGGTCTGGTACTATATTAAAAGGAGGCCTTAATATTCCTTAGTTTCCGCTAGGATCCCGCTGCCACGGGAGGGTAGGACAAAAGATGTCATGCAAGTTCTTTTCCATAAGCACGTATGACTATATTCGGAGTACATGCCTACATTACATTGATGAATTGGAGCTAGTTCTGTGTCACCCTAGGTTATGACTGTTACATGATGAACCGCATCCGGCATAATTCTCTATCACCGATCCGTTGCCTACGAGCTTTCCAAATATTGTTCTTCGCTTATTTACTTTTCCCTTGCTATTGTTACAATCACTACAAAATACCAAAAACATTACTTTTGTTATCATTACCTTTTGCTATTGTTACCACTACTATCATATTACCATGCTACTAAATACTTTGCTGCAGATATTAAGTTTCCAGGTGTGGTTGAATTGACAACTCAGCTGCTAATACTTGAGAATATTCTTTGGCTCCCCTTGTGTCGAATCAATAAATTTGGGTTGAATACTCTACCCTCGAAAACTGTTGCGATCCCCTATACTTGTGGGTTATCACGAGGACCTAACCGACATGCTTGATTACGCCTCTGAAGACATCGATGGTATGGACGACGATGCCAGAGAGGAGTAGGCCCAAAACCCGCCAGTCACCGGATGTTGGATGGCCACCTCCTCCTATGACGTATACATGGTGGATACACCTAAAAACGGCGACGACGATGACAAGAAAAACCCAGTCGAGGACGAACCTCCTGAGATACCGCCAAAACATCAACGTCAGCGGCGCCACTCTAAATCGTGTCACAACAAGAACAGCAATACCAGCACCGAAGACAATGATACTCTGGAGAACGTCGAAGACCAAGAAGACCCCATCAAACCAACATCCGAACAGGATGATCGGGAGGATGGGCAAGTTGACCCTGACGAACAAACAGGGAACAACGACTCGGAGGACAACAACTATCTGCCACTCTCCGAGGACGATGTAAGCCTCGGCGACAAAGATTTTATCATCCAGAGGAACCTCTCGAACAAGAGCGCTTCAAGCGCCGGCTAATAGCCATGGCTAGAAGCCTAAAAAGAAACAACAGAAGCTTCAAGCCGACCAAGATTTGCTCAATGACAGATGGACTAACATCCTGGCAGCCGAAGAATACGGCCTTGAACGCCCAGCAAGGAGTTACCCAAAGCGTAAGCTGCTACCGCAATTCGACAATAAGGCGTTGGGGCCCATACCACCTGTGCGTAATGTGGCTGACAGACCCGATAGACCACCACGTGGCCGGGATAGAGCGGCAACTCAAGCCGAACACCAGCCCACACCCCCTCGCCGTAAAAGCAGAGAAACAACAGCTCGGGGATACACATACGACCTACAACAGGACCTGGAAAATAGGGCAGGTCAGACCAGGTCAATCTACGGATCGCGAGGGCGCGCTCCGGCGCGAGAGGCGGGCTATCAAGCCTGGTGCGATAAACACAACCAACCCCATGCTGAAAACCACATACAGACTCCATACGAACTACGCCGTGACATGGCCCGATACAGAGGCGCCGCACACCCCCTATGCTTCACGGATGAGGTAATGGAGCACGAGTTCCCTGAAGGGTTTAAACCCGTGAACATCGAATCATACAACAGAACAGCAGATCGCGCAGTATGTATTGAAGATTTTCTTCTCCACATTCACATGGCTCGCGGTGATGATCTACACGCCATTAAATACCTTCCCCTAAAACTTAAGGGGGCAGCTAGGCACTGGTTAAACAGCCTCCCAGAAAACTCTATTGGAAGCTGGGAAGACTTGGAAGATGCCTTTAGAGACAACTTCCAAGGCACTTATATCCGGCCTCCGGATGCCGATGACCTCAGTCATATAGTCCAACAACCCGGAGAGTCGGCCAGGAAATTCTGGACCAGGTTTCTAATTAAAAAGAACCAGATTGTCGACTGTCCGGACGTCGAAGCCCTAGCGGCCTTCAAACACAGCATCCGTGACGAATGGCTCGCCCGACACCTCGGCCAAGAAAAGCCGAAGTCCATGGCAGCCCTTACAGCACTAATGACCCGCTTCTGCGTGGGCGAGGATAGCTGGCTAGCCCGTAGCGGTAATAGTACCAGCGACCCAGGCACTTTTGAAGCCCGAAACGGCAACGGAAGACCCCGACGCAACAAACATAAGCGTCGGAGCAACAATGATGATACAGAGAGTATGACAGTCAACGCCGGATTCAGTGGCACCAAACCCGGTCAACGGAAGAAGCCATTCAAACAAAACAAAGACGGCTCATCAAGCCTGGACCGAATACTTGACTGACCCTGCCAGATCCACGTCACTCCTGATAAACCTGCCAACCACACCAATAGAAGTTGTTGGGTCTTCAAACAGGCCGGCAAGTTAAATGCCAAACATAAGGAGAAAGGGTCGCCTAGCGAGGATGATGACGAGGAACCTCGCGCACCGAAAATAGGGGGTCAGAAGAAATTTTCCCCCGAAGTCAAAACGGTGAATATGATATACGTCACCCATATCCCCAAGAGGGAGCGAAGCATGCGCTAAGGGACGTCTATGCGATAGAACCAGTCGCCCCAAAATTCAACCCATGGCCGGCCTGTCCGATCACCTTCGATCGCAGGGACCATCCGACCAGTATCCGTCATGGAGGTTCAGCTGCACTAGTCCTCGATCCAATCATCGATGGATTCCACCTTACGCGAGTCCTCATGGACGGCGGCAGTAGCCTTAACCTGCTCTATCAGGACACAGCCCGCAAGATGGGTATTGATCCGTCAAGAATCAAGCCCACTAAAACTACCTTTAAAGGAGTGATACCCGATGTAGAGGCCCGCTCCACAGGCTCAATCAAATTGGAAGTGGTCTTCAGTTCGCCGGACAACTTCTGCAGCAAAGACCTGATCTTCAATATCGCCCCCTTCCGCAGTGGCTACCATGCACTGCTCGGACGAACCACGTTCACTCGCTTCAATGCAGTCCCGCACTACGCCTATCTCAAACTCAAGATGCCCGGACCACGCGGAGTTATAACAGTGAATGGAAACATGGAACGCTCCCTCCACACTGAGAAGCACACTGCGGCCCTGGCGGCGGAAGTACAGGGTGGCCTCATCAAGCTAACTATTACGTCGGCGGCCAAGTCCTTGGACACTGTCAAATGAGTCCAGTCTACCCCACTATACGACAGTCCAGCTCGTCAGGAGCTCGATTAGCAATCTGGCCTCCCTCCCATCCCGTACCAAATTGTGGCATATGTACCATGCGTACATAATTACGCACTAAAAATATCATGGGAAGGGATGGAGGCACAATAAGGACAATGCCTGCAAGCCAGACCCTATCAGGAAACTCACATTCCTATTCTTCTTTCTTATTTTATTTTATTCTTCTAGGTTCTCTCAAACCACATCACCCTTTCAACAGTACTAAGGCCTCTTTCCGTGGCCTATTATGAAAACATCGGTCGATGATCCTCTCGAAGGACAATACACCAAGGAGAAAAGCAGCATAGACGCGTGCTAGTGTACCTAAAGGATCCTTAAAGATCACCTCGCTCGCTTTCAGGACGCATGCACGGCTTCCCCTTGTGTTTGGCATGTAAAATAGCCTGGTTGCTTATTGCACTATTTGTATCAATACATTTTGACGTATCAATCAGACTACTATGGAAATAGTTTTCGGCCCAAACCTACATGGTGTTGACTTATCTCTCAACATATGTTTCCCTGTTTTTGTCTGATTATCATGTACACCTCGGTATGGCCTAAATTGCCAGGGGCTCTATTAAGCTGTGTACATCTTTTAAATACTAAAATAAAGTCCGAACACTTTCACAAGTGCAATTCGGCGTCTTGAATATAGCATTATATGCATCGGCTCCGAATCATGTCTTTGGTCAATAGTTGGGTTTCCCGGCTCCTGTGCTTGCTACCTTAAGTTCTGTATGATCGGCTAGGGTAGTAAAGGGAGAACTACTGTGATTGTGTTTCTGGTTTACCCGGACAAACACCTCAGTAGAGAAAGCCGGAAACTGACTGTCATGATGCGGCGAGAGCTGGCCAACTATTCGGTGACTAAGTATAAATATCTTGCAATTTTTTCTGCATTATGCGATAGGCTGGCCTCCACCCAGCTGGGCATTCACAGCACCCAAGTTCAGATAATCGAACAATACTAGGGTTGCGCCGCACTCCCATTATAAAACTCCTATGGCTATGTGAGGGCGATAAAGCCATATAGTCCGATTACCTGGTTCGCCGCACTAACACCTGCTTCATGGACCAATCGTTGGGTCAAGTGTGTTTAAGTGTTATCCCGAACACCCCCGTACTACCTACGTGGGGGCTGAAGCCGACGATTGGCCAACTATCAGATATCATAAATAGCCGCACAGGAGGAGATATTTTAAAGTAAAATAAGCAACATATAATACATAGGCCTTGTTTCATGATTGGACAACATAGAAACATTCATTCAAAAATGATGTCCTTCGAACATTGGCCCTCTACAATGCGTGATCCTTTTAGGACGTCATCGAAATACCGCTCCGGCGTGCGGTGCTCTTTGCCAGCGGGCGGTGATACGTCTCCAACGTATCTATAACTTTTGATTATTCCATGCTATTATATTATCCATCTAAGATGTTTTATATGCATTTATATGGCATTTTATATGATTTTTGGGACTAACCTATTAACCTAGAGCCTAGTGCCAGTTTCTGTTTTTTCCTTGTTTTTGAGTATCGCAGAAAATGAAAACCAAACGGAGTCCAATTGACCTGAAATTTCACGGAGATTGTTTTTGGACCAGAAGATGTCCACGGAGTACTGTAGATGGACTAGAGGAGTCCCGAGGCCACCACGAGGGTGGGGGTGTGCCCTACCCCCTGGGTACGCCCCCTATCTCGTGGCCGCCTCGGGGGACCCTACTGACTTGTTCCTGACTCCAACAGCTCTTATATATACCCAAACTTCCAGAAAGAAACCTAGATCGGGAGTTCCGCCGCTGCAAGCCTCTATAGCCACCGAAAACCAGTCTAGACCCATTCCGGCACCCTGTCGGAGGGGGGAATACCTCTCCGGTGGCCATCTACATCATCCCGGCGCTCTCCATGACGAGGAGGGAGTAGTTCGCCCTCGGGGCTGAGGGTATGTACCAATAGCTATGTGTTTGATCTCTGTCTCTCTCTCATGTTCTTGATTTGGCACGATCTTGATGTATCACGAGCTTTGCTATTATAGTTGGATCTTATGATGCTTCTCCCCCTCTACTCTCTTGTAATGGATTGAGTTTTCCCTTTGAAGTTATCTTATCGGATCGAGTCTTTAAGGATTTGAGAACACTTGATGTATGTCTTTCATGTGCTTATCTATGGTGACAATGGGATATCACGTGATCCACTTGATGTATGTTTTGGTGATCAACTTGCGAGTTCCGTGACCTCGTGAACTTATGCATAGGGGTCGGCACACGTTTTAGTCTTGACTCTCCGGTAGAAACTTTGGGGCACTCTTTGAAGTTCTTTGTGTTGGTCGAATAGATGAATCTGAGATTGTGTGATGCATATCGTATAATCATACCCACGAATACTTGAGGTGACATTGGAGTATCTAGGTGACATTAAGGTTTTGGTTGATTTGTGTCTTAAGGTGTTATTCTAGTACGAACTCTATGATAGATTGAACGGAAAGAATAGCTTCATGTTATTTTACTATGGACTCTTGAATAGATCAATCATTTGAGGTGGTTTCATACCCTACAATAATCTCTTCGTTTGTTCTCCGCTATTATTGACTTTTGAGTGACTCTTTGTTGCATGTTGAGGGATAGTTATATGATCCAATTATGTTATTATTGTTAAGAGAACTTGCACTAGTGAAAGTATGAACCCTAGGCCTTGTTTCCTAGCATTGCAATACCATTTACGCTCACTTTTACCACTTTCTACCTTGCTGTTTTTATATTTTCAGATTACAAAAACCTATATCTATCATCCATATTGCACTTGTATCACCATCTCTTCGCCAAACTAGTGCACCTATACAATTTACCATTGTATTGGGTGTGTTGGGGACACAAGAGACTCTTTGTTATTTGGTTTTAGGGTTGCTTGAGAGAGACCATCTTCATCCTACGCCTCCCACGGATTGATAAACCTTAGGTCATCCACTTGAGGGAAATTTGCTACTATCCTACAAACCTCTGCACTTGTAGGCCCAACAACGTCTACAAGAAGAAGGTTGTGTAGTAGACATCAAGATCTTTTCTGGCGCCGTTGCCGGGGAGGTTAGTGCTTGAAGGTATATCTTTAGATCTTGCAATTGGATCTTTTAGTTTCTGGTTTTATCACTACTTTAGTTTATAAAAGAAAACTACAAAAAATGGAATTAAGGTTGCCTCATATGCTTCATCTTTTTAATGTCTTTCGTGAAACTAAGGATTCCGATAATTGTGCCAAAGTGTTAGAAGAAGAATGTATTAAAATGTTTGGCACTAAATATTTGGATGATGAGCATGATTGCAATGTTGTTAGTATGAATTCTTTGAATATCCATGATGCTAATGATATGCAAAGCCACAAGCTTGGTGTAAGGTCATATTTATCCCTTAGTTGTGGTGATTGATGACAATGCTTTTGCGGACTAATCGTGTGCATTGAGTGTTTCAGACATTTCATCACTAGGCACAAGACGTTTTGGTGCCCCTCGAAGACTATTGAAGACGGCGTTTCTCTACGTTTCTTTTCGGTGGATTTGAGTCGTAGGAAAGTCGTACTATTAAGAGGGGGTCCGCTTTGGAAAGGTTTGGGTGGAATCATCACGTACACATCTTCTCCTTTGCACCGCCTTTCCTTTGGCACTTTGGAGCACCCTCCACCTTTTCTCGTCTATGCAAATTGTCGTGTTAGGCTGAGCTTGGGCATGCGGTAGTACTGCTCCTAGGAGCGGTAGTACCCTAGGCCCTTGCGGTAGTACCGGGCCCAGGCGCGGTAGTACTGCAAGCGCCCATGGTAGTACCGCTCCTTTGGAGTTGTAGTACCGTGGCCCCAGGCCAGGCGCTGCTGCGGGTGCAGTAGTAGGAGCGGATGTAATTTTTTACATCCGCGCCCTACACGGTAGTACTGCGCCCGGTGCACGGTAGTACCGTGCATTCTGGTCCAGCTCAGCAGCCTGCACGGCAGTAGGAGCAGATGTAATTTTTTACATCTGCACCCCGCGCGGTAGTACCGCCCCTGGCTCACGGTACTACCGTGTTGGATTTTTGCATTGACTCCAACTCAGCGGAAGTTACCACGGATGTATTTTTATATGTCCGTGCCTTCTCAAAATCTGGAACATCCCTGCCTTGTGGTAGTACCGCAAGGGGGAGCGGTAGTACCGCGCCATCGGCTCTACCGCCCTCTCCTTCAGTGCATTTGGGCTGTCCTGGTTTGTGCTGCTCGGGCGGTATTACCGCGGGGCCCTGCGGTAGTACCGCATGCCCCTGCGGTAGTACCGCGGCCCTGACGTGGTAGTACCATGCTATGCAGGCTGGATTGGTGGATAATGGTTGGATTTGTTCTTCCACTATATAAGGGGTGTATTCTTCCCCGAGTTGACTATCTCTTCCATCCCCAAGCTCCAATATTGCTCCAAGCTCCATTTTCGCCCGATCTCTCTCCCTAGCCAATCAAACTTGTTGATTCTCTAGGGACTGGTTGAGAAGGCCTAGATCTACACTTCCACCAAGAGAAATTTGATTTCCCCACTCATCCCTTGGAGATCTTTTTGCTCTTGGGTGTTTGAGCAGCCTAGACAGTTGAGGTCACCGCGGAGCCATATTCCGTTGTGGTGAAGCTTTGTGGTATCGTTGGGAGCTTCCAATTAAGTTGTGGAGATAGCCCCAACCTTGTTTGTAAAGGTCTAGTCACCGCATCCAAGGGCACCATTACTGGAATCACGGCATCTCGCATTGTGTGAGGGAGTGAGGAGAATACGGTGTCCCTAGTGGCTTCTTGGGGAGCATTGTGCCTCCACACCGCTCCAACGGAGACGTACTTCACTTCAAAAGGAATGAAATTCGGTAACACATCCTCGTCTTCACCGGCTCCACTCTTGCTTATCTCGTGCCTTTACTTGTGCAAGCTTATTTGTGTTATATCCCTTGCTTGCTTGTGTTCTTGTTCTTGTTGCATCATATAGGTTGCTCACCTAGTTGCATATCTAGACAACCTACTTTGTTGCAAAGTTTAAATTGGTAAATAAGAGTTAAAATTTGTTAGTTGCCTATTCACCCCCCTCTAGTCAACTATATCGATCCTTTCAATTGGTATCAGAGCCTCGTCTCTTTATCAAGGACTTTGCCGTCCAAAGAGTATGGTTGACACTGTAGACGGTGTGGAGGAGCACTCCGGTGTGAATCTGGTCTCGTCTACGACCGATGGGGGAACTGTGGTCTCTCATGAGGAATTCAATGTGGCTTTGGACACATTGAAAACCTCCATGACAACCGAGGTTGAAAGCATGTTTACTAAATTCTTAGAAGGGCTTAAACTATCTACCGCATCGTTGAAAGTGGGTGATCCCACTAACAAGGTGACAGATGCTAACTCCAACAAGGGGGAAGCTACTAGTGAAAAGGCTCCTTCTTCTAGTGGTAAAATTGGCAACGACATCTTTGCCCATGTGGAACCTCCGCTTACTTATGGTGGACCGATTCCTTCCACTCATTTGAATCATGCCGGTCCTCCCCCTAAGATTGTGAAAATGAGGACTTTGATTCTTGGGTTTATCGCTTTAAGCGCCATTTGAACCATGTTAATACTAACCTTTGGAGAATCATTGAAGAAGGTTTTTATCCGCATGACCGAAGCAACTTCACCCCTAGAGAAGCCGCGGATAACCAATTCAATGAGAATGCTCTCTTCATCATCCAAGATGCCATTCCACCCGAAGATCTTGCTCATCTCCGGCCCTTCACCATGGCCAAGGATGCATGGCACCATGTTGTTTCCCTCTACAGCGGGAGCGCAAGCATTCGACGCTCCAACTATGAAGTGGTGCAAGATAAAGCCGATGAGTTTGCAATGAAAGAAGATGAAGAACCTTGTGAGCTTTATCGGAGATTAACCAAACTCACGGTCTCACTCCGAGATCCTGGGAGCAAGGATACGGATGACAATTGGATCAAGCGCAAATTCCTCAAGGCCATGATGCCTTATCACAAGGCAATGTCCTCCGTCATTCGTCAAAGGCCGGACTTCCACACCTTGTCCTCAAGTGAAATGTTGGATGAGTTTGTGGCTATGAGCATCTTGGACAAGACCGCCGACAATGAGGTGTTACGTTCTCAAAGAGCAAAGAAGCCCAACCTTGCATTGAAGGCCAAGGTTAGTGTGGAATAAGAGGACGAAGAGGAAGAAGAGGAGAGCAACCCCGAAGATACAAAGTATGCCTATCATGAACACATGGCTCTTGCTTCAAGGCAATTTTTGAGCAAGAAGAACACAAGCCCCAACTTCAACAAAAACCACTCAAGTGGCGCGAAGGTCAAGCAACGAGTGAGGACGTGCTATAATTGTGGCAATGTGAGCCACTTTGTTGCGGAATGTCCTTATGAGAAGAGGGAAGACAATGGTGGCAAGCTCATCTGAAAGGACAAGGCCAAGTCTTTCCCCAACAAGAGCAACTTCACCAAGAAGACTCCTCCCAAGGGGTTGGTGGCACAAGAAGAGTACAATGATGATGATGATGATGATGATGATGGCGAGCCGGTTGCCATGGCCTCCGTTGCCATTGCGACAACTCCACGGGTGTCTCTCTTTGACTCACCCAATGAGAACATCACCGCTAATTGCCTCATGGCTAAAGCCACCAACAAGGTAACCCCCAACATCAAAACTACCATCATTAATATTCCTTCTTTGATGGATTGCATTGATGAACATGAGGGGTCTAATGAGGAGGAAAATGAGTTTGAGTCTTTTATGAGTAAGCTTAAGGGTAAATCCAAGAAGCACTTCGTTGCTCTCTTGGAACAAGTTGGTGAAGCCAATGACATGATCGAGGCTCACGAGGACACCATCTCTAAGATGGAGGGGCATAGTCGTGACTATGCCGATGAGATATCGGATCTATCTAATGCTCTTGAGGAAGAGTGTGGTCATTGCTTGTCTCTTGAGGAGTCACACAACGATGACCATGCTAAACTAAAGAAAAATCTTGATCATGCTATTGTTGTTTCTCGTGTGCTAAACTCTGAGAAGGCCAAGCTTGGAGTTGATCTTGCTAGACTCAAAGAGGACTTTGACTTACTTGACAAGGCTCACAAGGTTTTGAAGGGTGCTCATGCTAGCCTCAAAGAGTCTCATGATCAACTCCAAGTAAAGCTAACCAAGGAGAAAGCCACATTTCCTCATATGGTCTTAATTGATAATCCTAATGCTACTAACCCATGTTGTGAGCATGTGCATCTTGTTGAGGATAATGCTAAGCTGAAGGAGCAACTTGAGAAAGGCCTTGTGTCGTGCATACAAGGCGAGAAGAACCTAAACGACCTTTTGAGCAATCAAAAGGAAGTTGTGCCCAAGGAAGGGATTGGGTTTGCACCCAAGTCCAAGAACAAGAAGAAGAATGACAAGACCAAACGACCTCCTCCTCTCATGCAAACTTTTGTCAAAGAGGGAGAGGGTGCCTGTAAGAAGAAGAAGAACAATGTGAAGGGTAGTGATGCCAAGAAGGGCAATGCTACTCCTCCCAACAAAGTCGGTGACTTTAACCCTTCTTATGTGTTATGCCGTGCTAGTGATGGACATGTCTATGCCAAATTTGTTGGTTCTTCTTATGAGTACATTGAATGGTCTATTTGGGTTCCTAAGACCCTTGTTACTAACATCAAAGGACCCATTACAAAATGGGTACCTAAAACCAAGCATTGATCTCGTGTAGGTGTTTGCTTCCGGTGGGGGATCATGATTGCTCGATAGTGGAGCTACTAATCATATGACTGGAAGCAAGGACTTGGTGGTGGACGTGCAAAAGATTCCATCTATGCCCACCAACATCGAGTGGGGTGACACCTCGTCCTCTAAGGTATTGAGACTCGGCAAGGTTGTCATTTCTCATGATCTCACGATCGAGAAGGTCATGCTTGTTTAGTCCCTTGCATACAATTTACTTTCTGTTCGTCAACTTGCGCTCATGGGCTTTGCCACCTTCTTTGATGTTGATACTGTGGCCCTCTTGTGGAGCAAGACTCTTAAAGTAGCCTTTGTTGGGCATGTCGAAAATGGTCACTATGTGATTAACTTTTCGGAGCGACTCACTAAGACCGCGACATGCCTAATGGCTAAAGTTGACGTGGGATGGCTTTGGCATCGCCGTTTAGCCCATGTCAATATGAGATCTTTGCAAAGTCTTCTCAAGGGGGACCATGTCCGTGGACTAACAAATGTTAGTTTTGCTAAAGATCATGCTTGCAGTGCTTGTATCGAAGGAAAGCTACATGAAAAGGCTCACCCTCCCACGACTATCATTTTCTCGAAGAGGCCTTTGGAGCTCCTTCACATGGATCTCTTTGGGCCTCCATCTTTTGATAGTCTTGGGGTAGGAAGTATTGCTTGGTGATTGTGGATGATTATTCAAGATACACTTGGGTATATTTCTTCAAGAGGAAGAGTGAGACCCAACAAACCGTCATTGACTTTGCAAATGAAGCTCAACGTCAACACAATGCAAAGATCTGGACAA
This sequence comes from Triticum dicoccoides, assembly GCF_002162155.2. Classification (NCBI taxonomy): domain Eukaryota; kingdom Viridiplantae; phylum Streptophyta; class Magnoliopsida; order Poales; family Poaceae; genus Triticum; species Triticum dicoccoides. The sequence goes on from NC_041386.1 coordinate 90,504,515, forward strand.
TAAGAAGAGATACTCACCGGTAACAAGCCCAACCTCAAGTACTTCCGGGTGTTCGGGTTTAAGTGTTTTATTCTCAAGAAAGGTGTTCGTTTGTCTAAATTTGAGGTTAGAGCTCATGAGGGCATATTTGTTGGTTATGCTACAAACTCCCATGCTTACCGTGTCCTCAATAAGTCCACGGGGCTTATTGAGGAGACATGTAACGTGGAGTTTGATGAGAATAATGGCTCCCAAGTGGAGCAAAGTGGCACTTGTGATGTAGGTGATGAAATTCCTCCCCAAGCCATAAGAAGAATGGGTGTTGGTTTTATCCTACCCATTAAGGATCCCCTTGTGGACAAAGGAGAAGGACAATGTTCCACTCACATGGAGCCATCGCCAACCCAAGGCCCACACGCTTCTGAAGTACAAAGTGAATGCCCTCAACCTCATGAACAAGACCAAGGGCAAGATCAACCTCAAGATGGTGTTGAATCACCAAGTGATGCCCAAGGTCAAGTTCTATCATCCAAGCAAGTTCAAGATCAAGAGCAAGCTCAAGATCAAGAACGCACTCAAGACGACGCTCAAGATGATCAAGTAACCGCTCCTCAACTCTCTCCAAAGGAGGAATTAGAGCATCGTGCCGCCAAGATCGCATCCAAGCTATCCACCAAAGATCATCTCATGACAAATGTGCTTGGAAGCTTAAGAAAGGGGGTAAGCACTCGTAGACAATTAGCAAACTATTGTGAACATCATGCGTTTGTATCTTGTGTTGAACCCCAAAAGGTTTATGGGGAGGATCCGGATTGGCTTAATGCGATGCATGAAGAACTCAACAACTTCGAGCACAATAAGGTGTGGAGATTTGTGCCAAGGCCAACGGGAAACCATAATGTCATTGGAACCAAGTGGATATTCAAGAACAAGCAATATGCTCATGGGATTATCATTCGCAACAAGGCTCGTTTGGTAGCCCAAGGCTACTCCCAAGTCGAGGGTATCGACTAGGGTGAAACCTTTGCTCCTGTTGCTCGCCTTGAATCCATTCGCATGTTGATTGCATATGCTTCTCATCATAACTTTAAGTTACAACAAATGGATGTGAAGAGTGCTTTTCTTAATGGTCCTATTAATGAGTTGGTATATGTCAAGCAACCCCCCGGGTTCGAGGATCCCTATTTTCACAATCATATGTACCAACTCGATAAGGCACTCTATGGCCTTAAGCAAGCCCCACGTGCGTGGTATGACCACCTTACCGAGTTGTTGCAAGATCGTGGTTTTGAAATTGGAAAAATCGACCCCACTCTTTTTACTAAGAAGGTCAAAGAGGAGTTGTTTGTGTGCCAACTATATGTTGATGATATTATCTTTGGTTCCCCTAACAAAGCTTTCAATGAGGAATTTTCCGCACTCATGACCTCCAAGTTCAAGATGTCCATGATGGGAGAGTTGAAGTTCTTTCTCGGGTTCGAAGTCAAGCAACGAAGAGAAGGAACCTTCATCAACCAAGCCAAATACACTCAAGACATGCTCAAAAGATTTGAGCTAACTGATGTCAAGCCAGCTTCCACTCCAATGCCCGTCAAATGCCAACTTGACATAGATCCCAATGGTAAAGCGGTGGATCAAAAGGTATATCGCTCCATGATTGGTTCCTTGCTTTACCTTTGTGCATCTAGACCGGATATCATGTTGAGTGTGGGAATTTGTGCATGGTTTCAAGCCGCACCTAAGGAAAGCCACTATGTGGTGGTCAAGCGAATCTTTCGATATTTGGCTCATACCCCAAACTTTGGCTTATGGTATCCAAGAGGATCTAACTTCAATCTTGTGGGTTTTTCGGACTCTGATTGGGAGGGAGACAAAGTGGATAGGAAGTCAACTTCCGGAGGGTGCCAATTTCTTGGTTGCTCTTTGGTGAGTTGGTCTTCCAAGAAGCAAAGTTGTGTGTCTCTCTCGTCCATGGAAGCAGAGTATGTGGCTGCCGGTAGTTGTTGTGCACAACTTCTATGGATGAGGCAAACTTTAAAGTATTACGGTGTCATTTGTGACAAAGTGCCTCTTTGGTGTGACAATGAAAGTGCCATCAAGATCTCTCTCAACCCGGTGCAACACTTCAAGACGAAGCATATTGAGATTCGGTATCACTTCATCCGGGATCATATTAGGAGAGGGGAGATCGAGCTCAACTATGTCAACACTCTTGATAACCTTGCAGATATCTTCACGAAGCCCCTGGATGAAGCAAGATTTCGCGAGTTAAGGCATGAGATAAATATCATTGATTCGAGCAATGTTGCTTGAACCCGTGCACACCGCACCATACTCAACTTGTTATCTTGTTTAGGTGTAGGCATGGACATAGGGGGAGTGTTGTTCTCTCAATGAACTCTCCCTCCCCCCATTACGCATAAATTGATCAACTCTTTCACATTAGCCATTGTTTATGGTACTTGTGCTTCAAAGATGAGTTTTGGTCATGGGCCCAAGGATAATTATTCGCGGTGCCATACCAATTGACTCAAACATAGGTGGCTTCGGCCACCGCCCTCTCTTTAGAGAGGTTGTGTTGAGTGTTTTAGTCCTTGTTGTCTCTTGTCTTCCTTTCGTCGTGTTAAGCTTGTGTGTGTTGTCTCGTGTGTCGGTGTTTTGATGTGTCCGTTCGCTTGAAGGTTGCTATGCAAAGGCTCTTGTTTTCCCTTGTTCTTGAAACTTGCATCTTCTTGAGCACACGGTACTACCGCGGCCAGCCACGGTACTACCACATGAGCAGCGCATGGTACTTCCGCACCCAGCGCGGCAGTAATTTTTTACTGCCGCTTGGGGGAGCGGTACTACCGCCCACGGTGCGGTACTTCCGTCCTGGCGGTACTACCGCGATGACACGCGGTACTACCGCGCTGTCGAGGGCGCGTGGGGGTTAAGAACGAGCAGGGGGAGTTCCAACTCCCCCATACCCTTTCGTATGTTTCTCTCGCCATCTCTCTCTCTCTCTCTCTCTCTCTCTCTCTCTCTCTGTCGCTCAAGAACGGCGCTGGAGACCCTTGTCGGATCTCCGTCTCCGGCCGCTCTCCTTGGATTCCGACTAGTAGGATCGTTCCCCACCACTTCCTCTTGCCATGGAACAAGGTTTCTCCCCAAATCCCTCTATCTTTGGTTCGTTTGTTTGCTTCTAGGTTTTTGGGAGATGCATATTGTTCGTGAGATTTTAGGCCAAATGTATGCAAGAGTAGGATGTAGGAGAATAGCAATGCATAGAGATTGTGCTTGCTTTGTTGCCCCGTGGTAGATTTGATCAACCGTAGTACCGCGTCGTTGTCACGGTTGTGCTCAGATCCAATTGTGGACTCGGATCTGCCACTGTGCGGTACTACCGCATCTCTGGTGCGGTACTACCGCTTGTACAGTACTACCGCGTGAGGTGCGGCACTAAAATTTTACTGCCGCTCCAAGACACGATACTATCGTGCCCCCTGGCACGGTACTACCGTGACTAGGAGCAGCACTAGAATTTTAGTACCGCGCAGCCATGCGGTACTACCGTTTCTGTCAAATCTCTCTTGTGGCAACTCTCAAGTGCGAGTTCTACTTGTTTCCCCTGTTTTGCTGAGGTCTTTGCATTGATCCTTCTCGCTTCTCGTGCATGTTTTTGTGTTTTGTGCCTTAGGTGGTGGCACCGGTGCTCCTGCTCACCGTTCCAATCCCAGTCGTGACACGGGCTCCAAGCGTCTGCGCAACCAAGATGAAGCTCCTGAGGGCTCCAATGCCCCCAACGCAGGACCAAGACCACCGCCACCAAGCTCAAGGAGCCCTCCAAGGGCATGGATGAGATTCCTCTTGCTGAGTTTGCCACTCGAAGAAAAATCAACCCCTATGTGAATCCTCGTGCCAACTTCAACGAGAATGATCTGTTCTGGACCAAGCAATAGTATCTCACTTATGTAGATGTGATCAAGGCCAAGCAGAACCTCTATGTGGACGTGCACTGGATTGACATGCATCACATGCGAGATGAGAGGCACCATGATTACTTTGGTGAGGCTCTGGACCTCGTGGAGCAGTTTGGCATTGAGCATGTGATCTCATTCCATTTGGATTATGACCCTGAGATTGTGGCCCAGTTCTTTGCCACGGTCCACTTCCATACTGATGAGGCATGGAGGATGACCTGGATGACCAATGGACAACGGCTGACTCCTACATGGAAGGACTTCATGGATTTGCTTCAGGTTCCTAGTGAGGGGCTCAACACACCCGTTGGTGTACGCCCTCATGCCAATCCCGAGTCAGCCAACAAGGACAACCTTCTACCCTATTATACGTCTCCAACGTATCTATAATTTTTGATTGCTCCATGCTATGTTATCTACTGTTTTGGGCAATATTGGGCTTTATTATCCACTTTTATATTATTTTTGTGACTAACCTATTAACCAGAGGCCCAACCCAGAATTGATGTTTTTTGCCTATTTCAGTGTTTCGAAGAAAAGGAATATCAAACGGAGTCGAAACGGAACAAAATCAACTGGAGAAGCTATTTTTGGAAGGAAAGCTACCGGATGGACTTGTACCCCACGTCAGGAGCCAAGGGAGGTGCTCACGAGGGTGGGGGGCGCGCCCCCTGCCTCATGGGCCCCCCCGAAGCTCCACCGACGTACTTCATGCACCCATATATACTCACGTACCCTAAAACTTCCAGAACAGACAATAGATCGGGAGTTCCGCCGCCAGAAGCCTCCGTAGCCACCAAAAGGCAATCTAGACCCGTTCCGGCACCCTGCCGGAGGGGGCAATCCCTCTCCGGTGGCCATCTTCATCATCCCGGTGCTCTCCATGATGAGGAGGGAGTAGTTCTCCCTCGGGGCTGAGGGTATGTACCAGTAGCTATGTGTTTGATCTCTCTCTCTCGTGTTCTTGAGGTGATACGATCTTGATGTATCGCGAGCTTTGCTATTATAGTTGGATCTTATGTTTCTCCTCCCCCTCTACTCTCTTGTAATGAATTGAGTTTTCCCCTTGAAGTAATCTTATCGGATTGAGTCTTTAAAGGTGTGAGAACACTTGATGTATGTCTTGCCGTGCGTATCTGTGGTGACAATGGGATACCACGTGATTCACTTGATGTATGTTTTGGTGATCAACTTGCGGGTTCCGCCCATGAACCTATGCATAAGGGTTGGCACACGTTTTCGTCGTGATTCTCCGGTAGAACTTTGGGGCACTCTTTGAGGTCCTTTGTGTTGGTTGAATAGATGAATCTGAGATTGTGTGATGCATATCGTATAATCATACCCACAGATACTTGAGGTGACATTGGAGTATCTAGGTGACATTAGGGTTTTGGTTGATTTGTGTCTTAAGGTGTTATTCTAGTACGAACTCTAGGGTTGTTTGTGATACCTATAGGAATAGCCCAATGGATTGATTGGAAAGAATAACTTTGAGGTGGTTTCGTACCCTACCATAATCTCTTCGTTTGTTCTCCGCTATTAGTGACTTTGGAGTGACTCTTTGTTGCATGTTGAGGGATAGTTATGTGATCCAATTATGTTATTATTGTTGAGAGGACTTGCACTAGTGAAAGTATGAACCCCAGGCCTTGTTTCAACGCATTGCAATACCGTTTACGCTCACTTTTATCATTAGTCACCTTGCTGTTTTTATATTTTCAGATTATAAAAACCTTTATCTACTATCCATATACCACTTGTATCACCATCTCTTTGCCGAACTAGTGCACCTATACAATCTACCATTGTATTGGGTGTGTTGGGGACACAAGAGACTCTTTGTTATTTGGTTGCAGGGTTGCTTGAGAGAGACCATCTTCATCCTACGCCTCCTACGGATTGATAAACCTTAGGTCATCGACTTGAGGGAAATTTGCTACTGTCCTACAAACCTCTGCACTTGGAGGCCCAACAACGTTGACAAGAAGAAGGTTGTGTAGTAGACATCAAGATCTTTTCTGGCGCCGTTGCCGGGGAGGTGAGTGCTTTAAGGTATATCTTTAGATCTTGCAATTGAGTCTTTTAGTTTCTTGTTTTATCACTAGTTTAGTTTATAAAAGAAAAATTACAAAAATGGAATTGAGTTTGTCTCATACGCTTCATCTTTTTAATATATTTCGTGAGTATGATGGAAAGGAAAATTGTGCCAAAGTGTTAGAAGAAGAATGCATTAAAATGTTTGGCACTAAATATTTGAATGATGAGCATGATTGCAATGTTGTTAGTATGAATTCCTTGAATATCCATGATGCTAATGATATGCAAAGCCACAAGCTTGGGGAATATATGTTTGATGAAGATGATATTTTTTTGTCCCCCAAACTTTGATGAGCAAATTTACTATGATGAAAGCATGCCTCCTATTTATGATAATTATATTGATGAAAGTGGATTCGGAGAGGTCATGACTTTATTTTGTGATGAATCCACTATTTCGGAAGAGGTTCCAATTGATTATGAGAACAAAGTTGCTATCTATGATGATTATTGTGATGAATTATATGCTATAAAGAATAATGATATCCATGAAACTTGTCATCATGATTTTAGTTTTCAATTGGATTATGCCTCACATGATAATTATTTTGTTGAGTTTGCTCCCACTATTATTCATGAGAAGAATTTTGCTTGTGTGGAGAGTAATAAAAATTCTATGCTTGTAGATCATGAAAATAATGCTTTAGGTTCTGGTTATATTGTTGAATTCAGTCATTATGCTACTGAAAATTATTATGATGGAGGAATATATGCTTGTAGGAATTGCAATAATATCAAGTTCCCTCTCTATGTGCTTAAAATTTTGAAGTTATGCTTGTTTTACCTTCCTATGCAAGTTGATTCTTGTTCCCACAAGTTGTTTGCTCACAAAATCCCTATGCATAGAAAGTGGGTTAGACTTAAATGTGCTAGTCATATTCTTCATGATGCTCTCTTTATGTTTCAATTCTTATCTTTTATGTGAGCATCATTGAAATCATCATGCCTAGCTAGGGGCGTTAAACGATAGCGCTTGTTGGGAGGCAACCCAATTTTATTTTTGTCCCTTGATTTTTGCTCCTGTTTAGTAATAAATAATTCATATAGCCTCTGTTTAGATGTGGTTTTATTCTTTTAATTAGTTTTTGTGCCAAGTAGAACCTTTGGGAAGACTTGGGGAAAGTCTTGTTGACCATGCTGTAAAAAACAGAAACTTTAGCGCTCACGAGAATTGCTGCCATTTTTATTTGGAGATTGATATTTAGTTAATTATTTTTGCAGATGATTAATAGATAAATTACTCAGGTCCATCAATTTATTTGAGAATTTTATGAGTTCCATAAGTATACGTTTGATCCATATTACTACAGACTGTTCTGTTTTTGACAGATTCTGTTTTTCATGTGTTGTTTACTTATTTTGATGAATCTATGGCTAGTAAAAGAGTTTATAAACCATAGAGAAGTTGGAATACAGTAGTTTTAACACCAATATAAATAAATAATGAGTTCATTACATTACCTTGAAGTGGTGATTTATTTTCTTATACTAACGGAGCTTACGAGTTTTCTGTTAAGTTTTGTGTTGTGAAGTTTTCAAGTTTTGGGTAAGGATTCGATGGACTATGGAATAAGGAGTGGAAAGAGCCTAAGATTTGGGATGCCCAAGGCAACCCAAGGTAATATTCAAGGATAGCCAATATCCAAAGCTTGGGGATGCCCCGGAGTGCATCCCCTCTTTCGTCTTCGTTCATCGGTAACTTTACTTGGAGCTATATTTTTATTCACCACATGATATGTGGTTTGCTTGGAGCATCAATTTATTTTTTTAGGATTTGCTTTCTGTTATTAGAACAATGTTTTGCATCTTTTATTTCAATAAAAGTGGCATTGATAGCCTTTACTATGCCTATTTTAGAAGTCCACATGTTGCTGTTTGAAAACAGAAAGTTTACCGCTGTTGCAATAATTCCCTAGAAAATTCAGAATGTGATAAAATGTTTAAACCTTTTGCATATTAAGCTCTGATAAATTTACAACAGTGGGAATTTTCTTTCATAATTTTTGGAGCTAGGGAAGTATGGATGTTGCTGCATTCTTTACAGACTATCCTGTTTAGGCAGATTGCTGTTATGTTTGCATTGTTTGCATATGTTTGCTTCTTTAATGATTCTATTTGAGGATAGGACTATTAAATATACAGAGGAATTTAGTATGCAATTTTGAATAATAATTTTAGTGATTTGCTACAGTAGAGTATGATAAGGTTTTGGCAATTGTTTATACTAACTTATCTCACGAGTCCTTGTTGAGTTTTGTGTGGATGAAGCTTTTGAGATTTAGGGAGACCATGATATGAGAGGAATTAAGGAGACACAAAAGCTCAAGCTTGGGGATGACCAAGGCACCCCAAGATAATATCTCAATAAGTCTCAAGCATCTAAGCTTGGGGATGCCCCGGTTGGCATCCCACCTTTCTTCTTCAACAACTATCGGTTAGTATCGGTTGATCCTAAGTTTTTGCTTCTTCACATGATGTTTGCTATTCTTAGATGCCATTTTATTTTGCTTTGCTTGCTGTTTGAATAAAATACCAAGATCTTAAATTATTAAATGTTAGAGAGTCTTCACATTGTTGCATAATTATTCAACTACTCATTGATCTTCACTTATATCTTTCGGAGTAGTTTGTCGATGCTCTAGTGCTTCACTTATATCTTTTAGAGCATGGTGGTAGTTTTATTTTGAAGAAATAGATGAACTATCATGCTTCACTTAGATTATTTTGAGAGTCTTAAATAGCATGGTAATTTTCTTAAAATCCTAATATGCTAGGTATACAAGATTATTAAAAACTTTCTTATGAGTGTGTTGAATACTAAGAGAAGTTTGATGCTTGATGATTGTTTTGAGATATGGAGGTAATAATATCAAAGTCGTGCTAGTTGAGTAGTTGTGAAATTGAGAAATGCTTGTGTTGAAGTTTGCAAGTCTCGTAGCATGCATGTATGGTAAACGTTATGTAACAAATTTGAAACATGAGGTGTTATTTGATTGCCCTCCTTATGAGTGGCGGTCGGGGACGAGCGATGGTCTTTTCCTACCAATCTATCCCCCTAGGAGCACGCGCGTAGTACCGAGGTTTTTTATGACTTGTAGATTTTTGCAATAAGTATGTGAGTTCTTTATGACTAATGTTGAGTCCATGGATTATACGCACTCTCACCCTTCCATCCTTGCTAGCCTCTTTGGTACCGTGCATTGCCCTTTCTCACATTGAGAGTTGGCGCAAACTTCGCCGGTGCATCCAAACCCCGTGATATGATACACTCTTTCACACATAAACCTCCTTATATCATCCTCAAAACAGCCACCATACCTACCTATTATGGCATTTCCATAGTCATTCCGAGATATATTGCCATGCAACTTTCCATCATTTCGTTCATCATGACACATTCATCATTGTCATATTGCTTAGCATGGTCATGTAGTTGACATAGTATCTGTGGCAAAGCCACCATTCATAATTCTTTCATACATGTCACTCTTGGTTCATTGCATATCTCGATACACCGCCGGAGGCATTCATATAGAGTCATCTTTGTTCTAGTATCGAGTTGTAATCATTGAGATGTAAATAAATAGAAGTGTGATGATCATCATTATTAGAGCATTGTCCCAAGTGAGGAATAAAAAAAGAAAGGCCATAAAAAAAGAGAAGGCCCAAAAAATAGAAAGGCCATAAAAAAAGAGAAGGCCCCAAAAAAATGAGAGAAAAAGAAAGAAGGGACAATGTTACTATCCTTTTACCACACTTGTGCTTCAAAGTAGCACCATGATCTTCATAGTAGAGAGTCTCTCATGTTATCACTTTCATATACTAGTGGGAATTTTTCATTATAGAACTTGGCTTTTATATTCCAACAATGGGCCTCCTCAAGTGCCCTAGGTCTTCGTGAGCAAGCAAGTTGGATGCACACCCACTAGTTTCTTTTGTTGAGCTTTCATACATTTATAGCTCTAGTGAATCCGTTGCATGGCAATCCCTACTCCTTGCATTAACATCAATCGGTGGGCATCTCCATAGCCCATTGATTAACCTCGTTGATGTGAGACTTTCTCCTTTTTGTATTCTCCACATAACCCCCCTCATTATATTCTATTCCACCCATAGTGCTATATCCATGGCTCGCGCTCATGTATTGCGTGAAATTTTATGAGTTTGAGATTACTAAAGTATGAAACAATTGCTTGGCTTGTCATCGGGTTGTGCATGATGAGAGCATTCTTGTGTGACGAAAATGAAACATGACTAAACTATATGATTTTGTAGGGATGAACTTTCTTTGGCCATGTTATTTTGAGAAGACATAATTGCTTAGTTAGTATGCTTGAAGTATTATCATTTTTAAGTCAATATGAACTTTTGTCTTGAATCTTTCGGATCTGAATATTCATACCACAATTAAGAAGAATTACATTGAAATTATTCCAAGTAGCACTCCGCATCAAAAATTCTGTTTTTATCATTTACCTACTCGAGGACGAGCAGGAATTAAGCTTGGGGATGCTTGATACGTCTCCAACGTATCTATAATGTTTTATTGCTCCATGCTATGTTATCTACTGTTTTTGGCAATATTGGGCTTTATTATCCACTTCTATATTATTTTTGGGACTAACCTATTAACCGGAGGCCCGGCCCAGCATTGCTGTTTTTTGCCTATTTCAGTGTTTCGAAGAAAAGGAATATCAAACGGAGTCGAAATGGAACGAAATCAACTGGAGAAGTTATTTTTGGAAGGAATGCTACCGGATGGACTTGGACCCCACGTCAGGAGCCAAGGGAGGTGCTCACGAGGGTGGGGGGCGCGCCCCCTAGGCCGCGCCCCCCTGCCTCGTGGGGCCCCCGAAGCTCCACCGACGTACTTCCTACACCCATATATACTCACGTACCCTAAAACTTCCAGAACAGACAATAGATCGGGAGTTCCGCCGCCAGAAGCCTCCGTAGCCACCAAAAGCCAATCTAGACCCGTTCCGGCACCCTGCCGGAGGGGCAATCCCTCTCCGGTGGCCATCTTCATCATCCCGGTGCTCTCCATGACGAGGAGGGAGTAGTTCTCCCTCGGGGCTGATGGTATGTACTAGTAGCTATGTGTTTGATCTCTCTCTCTCTCTCTCTCTCGTGTTCTTGAGGTGATACGATCTTGATGTATCGCGAGCTTTGCTATTATAGTTGGATCTTATGTTTCTCCTCCCCCTCTACTCTCTTGTAATGAATTGAGTTTTCCCCTTGAAGTAATCTTATCGGATTGAGTCTTTAAAGATTTGAGAACACCTGATGTATGTCTTGCCATGCGTATCTGTGGTGACAATGGGATACCACGTGATTCACTTGATGTATGTTTTGGTGATCAACTTGCGGGTTCCGCCCATGAATCTATGCATAGGCGTTGGCACATGTTTTCGTCGTGATTTTCCGGTAGAACTTTGGGGCACTCTTTGAGGTCCTTTGTGTTGGTTGAATAGATGAATCTGAGATTGCGTGATGCATATCGTATAATCATACCCATGGATACTTGAGGTGACATTGGAGTATCTAGGTGACATTAGGGTTTTGGTTGATTTGTGTCTGAAGGTGTTATTCTAGTACGAACTCTAGGGTTGTTTGTGACACCTATAGGAATAGCCCAACGTATTGATTGGAAAGAATAACTTTGAGGTGGTTTCGTACCCTACCATAATCTCTTCGTTTGTTCTCCGCTATTAGTGACTTTGGAGTGACTCTTTGTTGCATATTGAGCAATAGTTATGTGATCCAATTATGTTATTATTGTTGAGAGGACTTGCACTAGTGAAAGTATGAACCCTAGGCCTTGTTTCAACGCATTGCAATACCGTTTACGCTCACTTTTATCATTAGTTACCTTGCTGTTTTTATATTTTCAGATTATAAAAACCTTTATCTACTATCCATATACCACTTGTATCACCATCTCTTCGCCGAACTAGTGCACCTATACAATCTACCATTGTATTGGGTGTGTTGGGGACACAAGAGACTCTTTGTTATTTGGTCGCAGGGTTGCTTGAGAGAGACCATCTTCATCCTACGCCTCCTACGGATTGATAAACCTTAGGTCATCGACTTGAGGGAAATTTGCTACTGTCCTACAAACCTCTGCACTTGGAGGCCCAACAACGTCTGCAAGAAGAAGGTTTTGTAGTAGACATCACCCTACTATGTTGAGAAATCGCTTCCTAGTGGCAAGAAGACATGGGTGCTGAACCCCTTCCTCGACATCATGTATCGCGTCTTCCGCAACTCTCTCTTTTCCCGCATTGGTGACAAGGACAAAGTGCATGCCTATCTTGTGGATATGATGCTCATCTGTGAGGAGGCTCGTCTCTCTCAGACTCAACCACTTGATGTCTCACACATCATGTGGTGCAAGCTTCGGTTTGCGGTGTTCACCCGTAAGGTTCCCATCTATGGACCTTACCTGTTTCTGATGATCTTGAGGACTTGGGAGAAGCTCCTTCCCAATGATGAGTTTCTTGCTCCTGCCTGGATTCGTCATGACCCCACCCGGCTCCGTATCAATCCCTAGTGGGCCAACACTACTACCCATGCTGAGGCATCGGCTGCTCAGATGGATGTGGATGCAGATGAGGTTGAGGAGGAGGACGCTGATGAGGACAACTCTGCTGGCTACTCGCCTTCATCTTCTGAGCCCTCTTGGGCTAAGAAGCTGAAGAAAAAGATGAAGGCTCTGTTCTGCATGCAGGCCAAGGGGCAGTACCAGTCTCATGTTGCTCAGAAGGAGAGTCGCCGCCGCGACAAGTGGATCTTGAGGACGTATGGTGAGCAGATATCCAGTGGATCTGAGAGGGTCATCACGCCAGAGGCAGCCTGGATGGCAAAGTAGGGCTACAAGTGGACTGACTCTGAGGAGGACCAGGAGGAGACCGTCCCAACTGTCGAGTCTGACGAGGAGCGTGCGAGTGATTACTCCGTGTTAGCCACCTCTTGTGTTGTAGGTGTACTCTCTGCCTTTTTGGTGTCTCGATGCCAAATGGGGAGAGTGTAGGATTTGTGAGTTGTGAGTCGTGTTTTCGTTTGCTTTGTCGTTGGACCTCGTTTGCTTTGGTTTGGTTTGCGTTTGTGAGACCGTTCTATCATATGGTGTAAGACATATGCACTCTATCGTACCTTATTGATCTTGTGCTATTTATATTATGCTCATATGTACTATCTTGCTTAGTGTTAGCTTTTTTGTTGCAAGATATGCCTTGTCTCTAAAATATAAGGGGAGTGTTGATTCTAGTATGTGTGTCGTGCAGTCCAAAGCACTCATCTAGATAGCACACATCTAGGGGGTGCCCGTCTATATTTTAGAGGTATGGGGTTTGCCCATGTTCTATGTTATCTCCTTTTATGCAAATCCCGTATTGTCATCAATCCACCAAAAAGGGGGAGATTGTAAGGGCATATTTATCCCTTAGTTGTTTTGGTGATTGATGACAATGCTTTCGCGGACTAATCGTGTGCATTGAGTGTTTCAGACATTTCATCACTAGGCACAAGACGCTTTGGTGCCCCTCGAAGACTATTGAAGAGGGCGTTTCTCTAAGTTTCTTTTCGGTGGATTTGAGTCGTAGAAAAGCCGTACTATTAAGAGGGGGTCCGCTTTGGAAAGGTTTGGGTGGAATCATCACATACACATCTTCTCCTTTGCACCACCTTTCCTTTGGCACTTTGGAGCATCCTCCTTCTTTTCTCGTCTATGCAAATTGTCGTGTTAGGCTGAGCTTGGGCATGCGGCAGTACTGCTCCTAGGAGCGGTAGTACCGCAGGCCCTTGCGGTAGTATCAGGCCCAGGCGCGGTAGTACCGCTCCTTTGGAGCTGTAGTACCGTGGCCCCAGGCCAGGCGCTGCTGCGGGTGCAGTAGTAGGAGCGGATGTAATTTTTTACATCCGCGCCCTACACGGTAGTACCGCGCCCGGTGCGCGGTAGTACCGTGCGTTCTGGTCTGGCTCAGCAGCCTGCGTGGCAGTAGGAGCAAATGTAATTTTTTACATCCGCACCCTGCGCGGTAGTACCGCCCCTGGCTCATGGTACTACCGTGTTGGATTTTTACATTGACTCCAACTCAGCGAAAGTTGCCACGAATGTATTTTTATATGTCCGTGCCTTCTCAAAATCTGGAACATCCCTGCCTTGCGGTAGTACTGCAAGGGGGACCGGTAGTACCGCGCCAGCGGTTCTACCGCCCTCTGCTTCAGTGCATTTGGGCTGTCCTGGTTTGTGCTGCTCGGGCGGTAGTACCGCGGGGCCCTGCAGTAGTACCGCATGCCCTGACGCGGTAGTACCGTGCTACGCAGGCTGGGTTGGTGGATAACGGTTGGATTTGTTCTTCCACTATATAAGGGGTGTCTTCTTCTTCGAGTTGACTATCTCTTCCATCCCCAAGCTCCATTATTTCTCCAAGCTCCATTTTCGCCCGATCTTTCTCCCTAGCCAATCTAACTTGTTGATTCTCTAGGGATTGGTTGAGAAGGCCTAGATCTACACTTCCACCAAGAGAAATTTGATTCCCCCACTGTCGGGGGCGATGCTGATTCCACCAACACCTATGGGGACAGGGCCCCTTTCGGTTCGGTGGGGGGCGGAGAGCGCACAAAGAGCGGATCGAGGCGGTGCACGCGGGCGATTTTACCCAGCTTCGGGCCGCACGGATGCGTAAAACCCTACTGCTGCTTGTTTGTGTATATTGGATTCTTGCTCAGGAGCGACGGACGCTGCCAGACTGAGCGTGAGAGTGTTCCTGGTGTTGAATGAGCCGAACTGGCCAAACCTCCGAACCCTTTCCACGTTGCGCTTGGCCTCCTTTTATACTCTCAAGGGGTCACCGACAGGGGGCAACGTAGACAAGAAGGGTAAAAATGGAAAAGGATGCGGTAGGTGCAGCTACCGCTACTGTGGATACAGTGCACCCTACCTAACTCTGACGGCAGGGGACAAGGGCATTAAATGCCTGTCTGAGTCTCCTAAACAGTGCAAAAGGTGACCGTTAGGAGCGCCACCGTTTGCCACGATGGGCTTCTCTTCATCTCCGCTTGCCACCACGTACCCCTAGCTGCACGGCCTCCTGCCACGTGTGCTTGGGAGAGTCCCAAAGCGACACGTTAGCAGGTATGCTGGAGTGCGGGCACGAAGTGGGGGTTTCCCGCGGCGAGCTCCTTGCCGCGGCCGTCGTCTTGTCGCGTCTGGAAGCTTGTCGCTCGCCGGATCTTGCCGGGACGCAGGGCGCGTCGTGGCAAGCTTTCTTGGTATGCCTTGAGTGGCCTTCCCGGCAAGCTCCTCTTGCCGGGGTCTTGTCTCTTCCCGGCAAGATCCTCTTGCCGGGGCCTTGGTTGGCCTTCCCGGCAAGCTCCTCTTGCCGGGGCCTTGGTTTGAGTACTTTGTTCTTGAATGGTCTTCAAGGGAACCACGGAGGGTCCTGGCGGTCACCCGGCAAGCCTTGCCGCGGGGCGCTGCAACTGCCCGTGCACGAGTTCGGGGTAATAGGGTACCCCTACACTAGTACACCGACAGGAGCCCCCGGGCCTGGGCCATACACGGTGCCGAGCGCTGTTGGGCCAGGCCCAAAACAGCGCACGGGCGCGCGCGGCCTAGGTCACGCCGAATCTAACTCCGCTCCCACCGCGCACGCCCAGAACGGCACGCGTCAAACGCGACGTCGTGGGAGAGATCGTGGGAGGTTGTGTCCAGGCCTCAACTTCAATTTCACTGTCCTAGAGTTGGACGGGATGCTTAAGGAGATATTCAAGCATGACCCACAGCATCCCGAGTGGTTCAGGTTGCCGGCAGACGTCGTGCCTCTGTGTAACAACTCCTCGCTCGACCGCATCTGCGCAATGATGCCATTGTGCGACTCGCACGGGATTGCTCCAACTTGGCAAGAGCCCGCTGGTGACGTCGTGCAGCAGTTCTTTGACAGCCTAGTGGAGGTGGCGGTCAATGCTGACGAGAAGAAACTCCTCACCCGCGACACCACTGAGCAAGAGATGGAGCGCATCGCCACCAGGGCGGAAGAGGCGGTGGCAGCCGCGGCCGCGGGTGAATTCGGGTTCACCGTGGAGGAAGCGGACGTGGCGTTGGCGATGAGTATTGCCGAACGGGAGCAGCCCGAAGAGGGAGAAGAGCTCGCCGCGCCCGACGCCGAGTCGAGCGAGCCCGCCGAGGGTACGAGCGGCCCGCCACCTCTGGGGAGCTTGCCAGGGGCAGGGCCCGGAACGCAGCTCCCAGTGCAGCCAAGAAGGCGCCTCAGCAAGATCGGGGATGCAGCAGGGCGGCAAGCTGGTCAACAGCCGCAGCGCCGCACGACGCGCTCCACCGCTGCAAGTACGGTCGCCGCTGGTGCGCCTCCCGCCGCAGTGGCAACTGGAGCGGGGTCGTCTCGGGCTGGCGCCGCAGTCCCCGCCAAGCGGCCAAGGGATCCCACCCCTCCACCTCGTCGCACCGGAGGTGGGCCGAACTTCGACCTCTCCGCGCTCAGCTCCGACGAGGAAGAGGAAGAAGAGTAAGATTCCCTTGCTTGTTCTTGTAGTTCTTCAACTTGCTGATCTTGTCTTGCATCGGATCTGATTCACCCTGGGCTCTCCTTTTCAGGACTCTGGCCCAGAGGGCGGCGAAGAGGGCCAAGGCTCAGGTGGTGGTCATCGAGGACGAGCCCACTGCGACGACAGGAGGCGCGCCCGAGACTACCTTGTCGGACCCGGCCATCACTTTGCAGAGCAGCCCCCAGCGCAGCCCCCAACGTAAGCATATGGTTTACTTTCTGCTTTTGGGTGTGCGTGGTTGCTCTTTTCCTTTGTTGACATCCGATCTCTGTTTTGTCTGTGCAGGAGCAGAACAACTTCATCAGGAGGGCATGGTGATCTCTTCTGACTCGTCGTCTGCTTTGACTACGCCGCCAAGGGCGGACTCCCCGGCAAGGGAGCGTTCTCCGGCAAGGAAGCGATCTCCGGCAAGGGAGGAGTCTCCGGCAAGGGGGGAGTCTCTGGCAAGGGACAGCGCCAACGATCCCCCGGTGGTGGAGGTCATGACAGCAGATCCCAACACAGGTAGTCCTTCTTACCTGAAACTTTCCTTGTAGTCTTCTGCTGATTTTTCTTCTCGGATACTTGTTTGATTTCTCCTTCTTCTCCGGTCGTCAGACCCACCCTCCGTGGATCCGATGGAGACCGAAACGGGCGGCGAAGAGGACGCGCGTGGCAATACTGATGATGCCGCGACCACCGAAGAAAGGGCCGGTGCTGACGTGCCCGTCGGTGAAGAGGCCGCCAAGGCTGTCGCCGAGGAAGCCGGCGGGGGATCTGGCGATCGCACTGACGGCCCTGAGGCCGCAGGAGCATCAGGCGCTGCACCGACCGCTGATCCCTCCGCCGCTGCCACAGCGCCAGGCTCCGAGGAGCCCTAGCCTGGCGCCTATCTGATGGCTGGCGAGGGCATCTTCATCAAGCTCCCCTGGGCGTCGAGCTCCAGGGCGCCGGTGGAAGGAGAAGCTCTGGATGGGGAGGTGCTTGCCTCCGCCGGGTTGTTGATCGTCGACGCGCCGGGAAGCAGCAGTGAAGAGCCCGAGGAGGAGCGGCTGCTATGGAGGCTGCTGGCGCTCTACCGCGCCCGCCAAGTCAAGTTGGAGTCCCTGGAAGCGCTTGCCGCGAGGGCGAGCGTGGACATAGAGAAGCGTGCGGAGGAACTCCGGGGTCTTCGCCAAGAAACTCTCCGGGCCTTGGCGGAGGAGCGGGAGCAGCTTGCCGAGGAACGGAAGGCCTTCCTCCTCGAGAAGGCCGAAGCTGAAGAGCAGCAGTGGCTCACCGGCGAGAAGCTGTACGCGCGAGAAGGCGAGCTGACTCAGCGGAAAGTGAACCTCGACAGCCACGAAGAGGAGCTTGCCGCGCGCGAACGGGCACTTGGCGGGACACTCCAAGGGGCAAAGGATACGGCTGCGGCTGCCGAGGCCGCCAAGAAAGAATTGGAGGCAAAGGTGGCGCAGCTAGAAACTGATCTGAAGGTTGGTGGCGAAGAGCTTGCCGCCCTCAAGCTAGAGCGCGAGAAGGACGCCCTTGCCCACGGTGAGCTGCAGGGCTGACTCGCCGAGAGGGGCAAGGAATTGAGCGCCGCCAAGGATTCCAACGCCGATCTGACGCTGAAGCTGGCCACCTTGACGGAGACATTGGACAGCGCCAGGAAACGGGAGGCAGACTTGAAGAAGGACATTGAGGCCAACGAGGCGCTGCTAGCGAGGGCCGCCGAAACCCAGAATCTTCTCAGAGATACTGTGGAGCTCTGGACGGAGGGCCTCGTGGACATTGCTGCAGTCATCGAAGAGGAGCTGGTGCAATTGGGGGTGGAAGGCTTCGGGTACTCCTCCGACGAGAACCTCCAACCCAGCGCCAAGCTCACTTTGTTCTTCAAAGGCGTGGCGGCGGCGCTCCAGCAACTTCGGGAACGGATCCCAAAGCAGTTGGCCGACGAGTCACGCTCGATTTGTGCCGGAGTTCTGGAGAAGGTGTTGGTGAAGGTGGCCTTCCGCAATCCGGGCCTCAACCTCACCAACGTCCTCAGGAAGCTGCCGGCGGACGCTGATCTTGACGCACTTAAGGCCCTCGTCGCACCCATTGTCGACAGAGTGAACGAGGTCAAAAGGGTTGACGGCAGTCGCGTAGATTAGGCCGTCCGTTTTCTTCTTCTCTTGTCGCTGCCAGTCATGTCATGGGAACACTTTATTAGAGGCGCGACAAGTTATTTTTGTAATATAACTCTATCTTAGGCAACAAATAGCTGTGTTACTTCCTTTACTCGACTCTTGGCTTTGTATGGTCCTGCCCTATGCTTTCTAGGGAAACTCGCCGGTGCAGGCACCCTTGCCGCGAGCGCCGAGTGCGGAACTTCAACAGCCTGCTGGCGGGGGCGCTACTGACAAGCAACCTTGTCGCAACTAGTTGCAGCTCACTTAAGTTGTTGAGCGGACTCGAAACAAAGTAAGGGCGCTAGCGGCTCACTTAAGTTGCTGAGCGGACTCGAAGCAAAGTAAGGGCTCTAGCAGCTCACTTAAGTTGTTGAGCAGACTCGAAACAAAGTAAGGGCGCAGCTAGCTGCGAATTGGTTCCTTCACGCACAGGTTTTCCATACAAAGCATGGTCGTTCAAGGAAAATAACTCAAAAACTTAAAAAACTGACTGCTCAAGCTTTAGCAACTTAGTTTTTTTGTCGTCTGCTTCCCGGCAAGGAATTTTTTTTTGAAAGGCCTGGTCCACACCATTATCTTCTTCTTCCCCCCCCCCCGGTAAACCTTGTGGTCGAGGGAACCTTCCTTCTTTTGAGAAAGATACAGAGAAATAAAGTAATGATATGGAGCCTTGGGCTCATTATCGCTTACCGGGGTCTGGTGCTGCACAAAGTGTCAGATAATATATGCGAAAAAGGATTATAGCATAAGGAAACTGACAAGATGTGCGGGGCACATGAACTTTACTAGTGCACGGGGTCTGTGCCCGGCTCTGTACAAAGGATTACATGCAACAGCGGCAAGACTTGTACAGAAAGGTGGTTGCCGGACAGGGTCCGACAACCGCGCCTTATGGGTAAAACTTACGAAGATGCTCGATGTTCCAGGAGTTGCTCACCGGAATGCCATCTTCGGTCTCAAGGCGGATAGCGCCGGGCCTAGTGACTCGTTTCACCCGATAAGGGCCTTCCCACTTCGGTGTCAACTTGTTGGAATTCTTGGCCGACTGAACGCGCCGAAGAACAAGGTCGCCTTCCTCGAGACTCCTGGCATTGACTCTGCGGCTATGGTAGCGGCGCAGAGTTTGCTGGTAGCGAGCGGCTCGCACAGCAGCCTGGAGACGGTCTTCCTCAAGGAGCAGCGCGTCATCTTGCCGCAGCTGCTCTTGCTCGAGCTCATCATAAGCGAGCACTCGAGGTGACCCGTATACGAGTTCCGTGGGGAGAACTGCCTCCGCTCCATAGACTAGAGCAAAGGGTGTCTGGCCAGTGGCTCGATTTGGCGTCGTCCTGATCGACCAAAGAACCACCGGCAGCTCCTTGATCCAGTTTCTTCTGCACTTGTGCAGTCTGTCGAAAGTTCTGGTCTTGAGGCCTCACAGCACTTCAGCGTTTGCCCTCTCCGCTTGACCGTTGCTTCTTGGATGAGCAACAGAAGCGAAGCAGACCTTGGCGCCAAGATCTTGGACGTACTGCATGAAGGTGCGGCTCGTAAATTGCGTGCCGTTGTCGGTGATGATCCTGTTCGGGATCCCAAAACGGCAAACAATCGACCTGAAGAACTTGACTGCTGACTGTGCTGTCACCTTCCTCACTGGTTCCACTTCCGGCCACTTTGTGAACTTGTCGATTGCAACGTACAAGAACTCAAAGCCCCCGACAGCTCGGGGGAAGGGGCCGAGGATGTCGAGCCCCCAGACCGAAAAGGGCCAGGATAAAGGGATCGTCTGGAGAGCTTGAGCTGGCCGGTGTATCTGTTTGGAATGGAACTGGCACGCTTCACACTTGGTTACTTGTGCAGTTGCATCCTGGAGGGCTGTCGGCCAGAAGAAGCCTTGTCGGAATGCTTTGCCGACAAGTGCTCTTGCGCCAATGTGGTGACCACATATGCCTCCATGTATCTCTTCCAACAGCTGCTGTCCATCTTTCCGGCGAATGCACTTCAATTTCACACCGTTGAGTCTTATTCTGTACAGTGTGCTGTCGAAAAACTTGTACATACTTGACTGCCGGGCTACTTTTTCAGCTTCTTCTTGCCCTTCGGGAAGCTCTCCTGTCTGAAGGAAACAGAAAATCTGCTGCGCCCATGCTGGAGCTTGCGGCTCGACAACAAGGACTAAAGGCATATTTGTTGCTGCGGGAACATCCACTTCTACGGCAAGATCCTACGGCTCTGCCGGAGCGTGATATTTCCCGGCAAGCTTGCCAGAGCAGAACTTGTCGGGAGCGTTTGCTTCGACGGAACAAACCATAAGGTTTTCCGGAGCAGACTGCCCCTCAACATCCTTGGTGTTGATCTTGAGGACTTTCTTGGCGGCGGCTTCGGGGAGCTCTGCCGGAAAGTAGTCACCAGAAACCAACTTCCTCTTCTTATTCTGTCCAGTTGATGGTGTCACGGAAGGTTGAGTCAGCTTGAGCACAAAGATCCCTGGTTCCACAGGCAACTTTAGTGCAGCGCATTTTGACAGGCCATCAGCAATGTCATTCTGAGCTCTTGGGATATGCTCCATTTGTAGGCCGTCAAAGCACTCTTCTAGCTTCCTCACTTCCTCAACATATGCTTCCATCAACGGGCTCTGGTAGTTCTTGTTCACTTGGCGGACGACAAGCTGTGAGTCACCCCTGATAATGAGCTTCTTGATCCCAAGGTCGGCTGCTATTCTGAGACCGGCAAGCAATCCTTCATACTCTGCAGTATTGTTGGTTGCTTGCTCTTTGGGAAAGTGCATCTGGACTACGTACTTGAGGTGCTCTCCGGTGGGTGCGATAAGCAGCACGCCAGCACCGGCGCCTTGCAGCGAGAAGGCACCATCAAAGTACATCAGCCACTCTTTGCTTGTCTCCTTGACGGGGATGCTCATCAGAGGAATTTCTTCATCTGGAGTTGGCGTCCACTCTGCTATGAACTCTGCCAATGCCCTGCTTTGGATTGTTGCAGTGCTCTCAAACTTGAGGCCAAAGCTTGACAGTTCCAATGCCCACTCGACAATCCTGCCTGTTGCTTCCGGATTCTGCAGTATCCTCTTCAGCGGAAAGCGAGTGACGACTGTGATCTCGTGTGCCTAGAAGTAATGGCGCAGCTTTCTCGAGGCCATGAGAAGGCCGAAAAGCAATTTTTGCACACCAGAGTACCTCGACCTAGCCCCCTGGAGAAGGGAGCTGACAAAGTAAACTGGGCGCTGCACCATCTTCTTCTGCACGTCCTTGCACATCTGCGCAGATCCATCTTTGTCGGGACCGGAGCTTGCCGGACCAGAGCTTGTCGGAGAAGCCCCCTGCTTGTCGCTGGATTCACTTGCCGTGGCTGCTGGCTCATCGTCCGCCTCCCTCTCCGCTACTAACGCAGCACTAACCACTTGATTGGTTGCCGCTAGGTACAGCAGCAACTTCTCTTGTGGCTTAGGTGCGACAAGTATTGGAGTGGAGGACAGGTACCTCTTCAAGTCCTGCAACGCAGCCTCCGCCTCCAGAGTCCATTTCATTGGACTTGCCTTTTTCAATATTTTGAAAAACGGCAGGGCGCGCTCAGCAGACTTAGAGATAAACCTGCTGAGAGCAGCCACGCACCCGGCAAGCCTCCACACATCCTTGACGCGCTTCGGTGCTTCAATCTGCTCGATGGCCTTAATCTTGTCGGGGTTGGCTTCAATTCCCCGCTGAGACACAAAGAACCCGAGAAGCTTGCCGGAAGGGACTCCAAACACGCACTTCTCGGGGTTGAGCTTGAGGTTGATCTTGCGCAGATTTGCAAAAGTTTCTTCTAAATCTTGGATCAGGGTAGCCTTGTCCTTGCTCTTGACCACTATATCATCCATGTAGGCTTCCACATTTCTGTGTATCTGTGGCTCAAAAGCGACGTGGACTACTCTTGCAAATGTTGAACCAGCATTCTTCAACCCAAAGGGCATTCGTACAAAACAGTATGTGCCACAAGGGGTGATAAATGCGGTTTTCTCCTCATCCTCTTCTGCCATGAAGATTTGATGGTACCCTGAGTACGCATCAAGAAATGAAAGCAAATCACATCCAGCTGTGGAGTCAACAATCTGGTCAATGCGCGGCAAGGGAAACGGATCTTTGGGACAAGCTTTATTGACATCAGTGAAGTCTATACAAAGCCTCCATTTCCCGTTCGCCTTGCGCACGACTACAGGATTGGCCAACCACGTGGGATGGAGCACTCCTCTGACAAGGCCTGCTGCTTCCAATTTCCTGATTTCTTCTGCAATGAACTCTTGGCGCTCCACCTCTTGCTTCCTGACTCTCTGCTTGACAGGCCGCGCATGAGGATAGACGGCAAGGTGGTGCTCGATTACTTTCCTGGGAACATCGGGGATATCAGACGGTTGCCATGCAAACACGTTGACATTCGCCCGCAGGAAAGCAACGAGCATGCTTTCCTATTTGGGGTCAAGCGTGGCACTGATGGTGAAGGTACCACCAGTGCCGTCCTCCTTGGCCGACACCTTCTTGGTCTCGGGTGGAGCTGCCATCGTCTTCTTGCATTTGCCGGTGGAGCTCAATGGTGCGTCCTCGACGGTAGCGCAGCACTCTGAAGAGGTGCGCTTGCCGGAGTGGGCATCAGAGCTGTTGCCGGACTTGGCCTTCTTCTTCCCCCCGGGAGCTTCAGCGGCAAGTGTGTGGTGATCAGCTGCGGCTGCTGCTTCCAGGTAGATCTTGTCGGCGTAGATAAGGGCATCCTTCTTGTCGCCGGGGACAGAGATGACACTTATCGGGCCTGGCATTTTGAGCACGTTGTATGCATAGTGAGAGGCTGCCATAAACTTGGCGAGCGCTGGACGACCAAGGATCCCATTGTAGGGTAATGGAAAATCGGCAACGTCAAATGTGACCCTCTCAGTTCTGAAATTCAGCTCGCTGCCAAATGTGACCGGCAGCGTGATCTTCCCTTTCGGCTTGCTCCTTCCCGGGTTGATTCCTTGGAATGTGCCGGTCTCTTCGAGCTCGCTGTCAAGGATCTGGAGTTTGTGAAGGACCACGGAGGAGATGAGATTCAAGCCGGCCCCGCCGTCAACTAGCATCTTTGTGACCTTGAGGTTGCGGATAGTTGGTGAGACCAACATCGGCAAGCACCCGACCGCAGTTACGCGATCAGGGTGATCCCCAATGTCGAAGATGATAGGCGTGCTGGACCATTTCAGGGGCTTGCGTGACTCTATGGATGGCTCTGCTGCATTCACTTCCCGCATCCACTGTTTGAGCCGGCGGTGCGAAGTATGCAGAGAGGCGCCACCGTCAACGCACAGGACCTCTATGGCTTTCTGAAATTCCTGCTCATCGGCCTCATCATCATCCACGTCTTCGTCATCGTCGTCATCTTCATCCTTGTCGCGGCCACGGGGAGGTCTGTCTCCTTGCCGCTGCTTGGCCTTGCCGCGATGTCCTCCCCGGCCGGGGCGTTTCTTGCCGGATCCACCGGTTCCTTCCTGGGCCTTCTCTTTGTCGCGTCGCTCGTATTCAGCTTTCTGCTGCTCAGCAAGCTGTTCGACCTTCTTGCAGTTCTGGAGATCGTGACCCTTGGTGCGGTGAATCTTGCAATACTGCCTGCCGGAGCTGTCCTGCTTGTCGGCGGCCGCCACAGGATGGGCCTCCTTGTCGGAGCCACCAGCCTTAGCTTCCTTGGCGCCACCTCCGTTGCCGGTCTGCTCGACAGCTAGCACTTCCTTACCCTTATTCCTTGTGTTGTTCCGCCGCCGGCCTTTCCTTGCCGGGGCGGCATCCTCACTATCAGATCCTCCTGCTCCTGTACTCTCTCCGGGGAGCCTCCTCCCCTCTTCAGCGCGTGCACACTTGTCAGCCAGGGCGTAAAGCTCGCTGACGTCTCTGATCTTACACATCGCCATCTCCTCCCTCATCCTTCGGTTTTGCACGTTCTGATGGAACGCGCTAATGATCGCGGCGGGGTGGACGTCTGGGATGTTGTGCTGTACACGGCTGAATCTCTGAATGTACTTGCGCAATGGCTCTCCTTCCTTCTGGGCGAGCAGATGAAGATCGCTCTCTTGGCCATGTGGCTTGTGGCCGCCTGTAAAGGCGCCGACAAACTGATGGCACAAATCAGCCCAGGAGGATATGGAATTGTCCGGCAAGTGCATGAGCCAGGATCTGACATTGGGCTTGAGCACCAGCGGGAAGTAGTTGGCAAGTATCTTGTCATCCCGTCCCCCGGCAGCCTGCACCGCAATGGTGTAGATGCTGAGGAACTCCGATGAGTGCGTCTTGCCGTCGTACTTCTCCGGCACGTCTGGCTTGAAATTCTTTGTGCTGGGCCACTGGACTTGCCGCAGCTCACGGGTGAACGCAGGATAACCTACCGCGTACGGCAGATCGCCTGGTTCCCCTGGCGCATGCATGTCAACAGAGAGCCCAACGCGCTTGTCGGATTGACGTCGCGCTTCTCTTCGGCGCTCGATGCGGGTTCGAGCGTCTTCTTGTTGTCGTTCATGGAGAACTTGGCGCTGGTCGCGACGAGCTCGTGGGTCCGACGACGCGGTGGATCCGCTGTTGGGGTGGACTCGGCGAGTCGGCGATTTTGGCCTTCATAGTGGAGAGTGCATGGAAGTCGCAGCTCCCTCAGTCTTGTTGCCATCGGCTCGCGTCCGGCTGTCCTGCCGCGGCAGCGAGGTGCTTGGTCGCCGCGCAGTGTCGCCGTTGGCGAAGCCCATGAGGCTCTGGATAGTGGCCCTCCATTCGTCGGTCTTGTCCGTCGTCGGAGGATAGTCCAGGAGCAGCTGGGCCCGCGCCAAGGCTTCTGCTGGGGTGGTGGGCGGCGGAGGTAAACGGTGCGAGGAGAGGGGCGTGCTCGGACTCCTAACCAAGTTAGAAGGAGCAGCGTCCCGTCCCGGCGACCGCACCTCGCTGGGGCCAGCATGCTGACGTGCATGTTGGTCTTGAACGCCACGCGAACCACCAGCTTGATCTTGGGTCAGCGGACGTATGGCGCTGCGAACGCTATGACGCTGTTGGTCCCGCGCCTCCTGAGAGGGGCGCGGTGCTCGCATGGACGCCGAGGTCTTTGCCGCCTTGTCCTTGGACTTGGCAGCGCTGTGGGCACCCTCGTCGACGCCCATTCCTCCGCCGGTGTCCACTCCACCACCCGTTTGCTCTAGAGGCGGTGGAAGCGACGCGGACGAGACAGCTGCCTCCGAATTCTTCTTCTTCGGTGGCATGTCGATGAAGACGATGAAGATTTAGCTTGCGTGCCCGCCGGATCGGGTTCGCACAATCTGGACGCCCCCCTACCTGGCGCGCCAGAGATGTCGGGGGCGATGCTGATTCCACCAACACCTATGGGGACAGGGCCCCTTTCGGTTCGGTGGGGGGCGGAGAGCGCACAAAGAGCGGATCGAGGCGGTGCACGCGGGCGATTTTACCCAGCTTCGGGCCGCACGGATGCGTAAAACCCTACTGCTGCTTGTTTGTGTATATTGGATTCTTGCTCAGGAGCGATGGACGCTGCCAGACTGAGCGTGAGAGTGTTCCTGGTGTTGAATGAGCCGGACTGGCCGAACCTCCGAACCCTTTCCACGTTGCGCTTGGGCCTCCTTTTATACTCTCAAGGGGTCACCGACAGGGGGCAACGTAGACAAGAAGGGTAAAAATGGAAAAGGATGCGGTAGGTGCAGCTACCGCTACTGTGGATACAGTGCGCCCTACCTAACTCCGACGGCAGGGGACAAGGGCATTAAATGCCTGTCTGAGTCTCCTAAACAGTGCAAAAGGTGACCGTTAGGAGCGCCACCGTTTGCCACGATGGGCTTCTCTTCATCTCCGCTTGCCACCACGTACCCCTAGCTGCACGGCCTCCTGCCACGTGTGCTTGGGAGAGTCCCAAAGCGACACGTTAGCAGGTATGCTGGAGCGCGGGCACGAAGTGGGGGTTTCCCGTGGCGAGCTCCTTGCCGCGGCCGTCGTCTTGTCGCGTCCGGAAGCTTGTCGCTCGCCGGATCTTGCCGGGACGCAGGGCGCGTCATGGCAAGCTTTCTTGGTATGCCTTGAGTGGCCTTCCCGGCAAGCTCCTCTTGCCGGGGTCTTGTCTCTTCCCGGCAAGATCCTCTTGCCGGGGCCTTGGTTGGCCTTCCCGGCAAGCTCCTCTTGTCGGGGCCTTGGTTGGCCTTCCCGGCAAGCTCCTCTTGCCGGGGCCTTGGTTTGAGTACTTTGTTCTTGAATGGTCTTCAAGGGAACCACGGAGGGTCCTGGCGGTCACCCGGCAAGCCTTGCCGCGGGGCGCTGCAACTGCCCGTGCACGAGTTCGGGGTAATAGGGTACCCCTACACTAGTACACCGACACCCACTCATCCCTTGCAGATCTTGTTACTCTTGGGTGTTTGAGCACCCTAGACGGTTGAGGTCACCGCGGAGCCATATTCCATTGTGGTGAAGCTTTGTGGTATCGTTGGGAGCCTCCAATTAAGTTGTGGAGATAGCCCCAACCTTGTTTGTAAAGGTGCGGTCGCCGCCTCCAAGGGCACCATTTGTGGAATCATGGCATCTCGCATTGTGTGAGGGCGTGAGGAGAATACGGTGTCCCTAGTGGCTTCTTGGGGAGCATTGTGCCTCCACACCGCTCCAACGGAGACGTACTTTCCTTCAAAAGGAAGGAACTTCGGTAACACATCCTCGTCTTCACCGACTCCACTCTTGGTTATCTCGTGCCTTTACTTGTGCAAGATTATTTGTGTTATATCCCTTGCTTGCCTGTGTTCTTGTTCTTGTTGCATCATATAGGTTGCTCACCTAGTTGCATATCTAGACAACCTACTTTGTTGCAAACTTTAAATTGGTAAAGAAAAGTTAAAAATTGTTAGTTGCCTATTCACCCCCCTCTACTCAACTATATCGATCCTTTCACTTGGGGATGCTATGTTTGATGAAGATGATATTTTTTGTCCCCCAAGTTTTGATGAGCAAATTTATTTTGATGATAGCATGCCTCCTATTTATGATGATTATATTGATGAAAGTGGGTTTGGAAGAGTGTCAACTTTAGGAAGTAATGATCCCACTATTTTTGAAGAGTGTCAACTTTGCATACATGTGGATCGTGTTAAGAATATGTGTTGTGATAGCTATATTATTGAATTTGCTTATGATCCTACATGTAATAATTATGAGGGAGGAACATATGCTTGTAGGAATTGCAATAATATCAAGTTTCCTCTCTATGTGTTGAAAATCTTGAAGATTTGCTTGTTTTACCTTCCTATGCAAGTTGATTCTTGTTCCCACAAGTTGTTTGCTGACAAAATCCCTATGCATAGGAAGTGGGTTAGACTTAAATGTGTTAGTCATATTCTTCATGATGCTCTCTTTATGTTACAATTCTTATCCTTTATGTGCGCATCATTGAAATCATCATGCCTAGCTAGGGGCGTTAAACGATAGTGCTTATTGGGAGGCAACCCAATTTTATTTTTTGTTCCTTGCTTTTTGTTCCAGTTTAGTAATAAATAAATAATCTAGCTTTTGTTATGATTGTGTTTTTTATGTTTTAATTAGTGTTTGTGCCAAGTAAAGCCTTTAGGATCTTCTTGGGTGATTGTTATTTGATCTTGCTATAAAAAAGAGAAAGTATGCGCTCACGATAATAATTTTAATTTTTTACCAGAGAGCGATAAAATACCAATTCCAACTGCAGTTGATCAATATGCAAATTATTTAGGACTTCCTAATTTCTCAGGAGTTTTGGAGTTACAGAAGTATCCGAAACCTACAGATTACTACAGATTGTTCTGTTTTTGACAGATTCTGTTTTCTATGTGTTGTTTGCTTATTTTGATGAATCTATGAGTAGTATCGGAGGGTATGAACCATAGAGAAGTTGGAATATAGTAGATATTACACCAATATGAATTTAGAATGAGTTCACAACAGTACCAAAAGTGGCGATTTATTTTCTCATACTAACGGAGCTCATGAGATTTTATGTTAAGTTTTGTGTTGTGAAGTTTTCAAGTTTTGGGTAAAGATTCAATGGACTATGGAATAAGTAGTGGCAAGAGCCTAATCTTGGGGATGCCCAAGGCACCCCAAGGTAACATTAAAGGACAACCAATAGCCTAAGCTTGGGGATGCCCTGGATGGCATCCCCTCTTTTGTCTTCGTTCATCGGTAACTTTACTTGGAGGCTTGGAGCTATATTTTTATTCACCACATGATATGTGTCTTGCTTGGAGCGTCATTTTATTCTCTTTTGTTTTGCTTGATGTTTGAATAATATACCAAGATATGAAATTCTTAAATGTTAGAGAGTCTTCATATAGTTACATAATTATTCGACCACTCATTGATCTTCACTAATATCTTTTGGAGTAGTTTTTCATTTGCTCTAGTGCTTCACTTATATCTTTTTAGAGCACGACGGTGGTTTTATTTTGAAGAAATAGATGAACTTTCATGCTTCACTTATATTATTCTGAGAGTCTTTATAACAGCATGGTAATTTGCTTGGGTTAGAAAATTAGTCCTACTATGATGGGCATTCAAGATGAGTATAATAAAAACTTTCATATAGAGTGCATTGAATACTATGAGAAGTTTGATACTTGATGATTGTTTTGAGATATGAAGATGGTGATATTAGAGTCATGCTAGTTGAGGAGTTCCGAATTCGAGAGATACTTGTGTTAAAGTTTGTGATTCCCGTAGCATGCACGTATGGTGAACCGTTATGTGATGAAGTCGGAGCATGATTTATTTATTGATTGTCTTCCTTATGAGTGGCGGTCGGGGACGAGCGATGGTCTTTTCTTACCAATCTATCCCCCTAGGAGCATGTGCATAGTACTTCATTTCGATAACTAATAGATTTTTGCAATAAGTATGTGAGTTCTTTATGACTAATGTTGAGTCCATGGATTATACGCACTCTCACCCTCCCACCATTGCTAGCCTCTCTAATATTGTGCACCTTTCGCCGGTATCATACACCCACCATATACCTTCCTCAAAACAGCCACCATACCTACCTATTATGGCATTTCCATAGCCATTCTGAGATATACTGCCATGCAACTTTCCACCATTCCGTTTATTATGACACGCTTCATCATTGTCATATTGCTTTGCATGATCATGTATTTGACATCGTATTTGTGGCAAAGCCACCATTCATAATTCTTTCATGCATGTCACTCATGAGTCATTGCACATCCCGGTACACCACCGGAGGCATTCATATAGAGTCATATTCTGTTCAAAGTATCGAGTTGTAAGTAAATAAAAGTGTGATGGTCATCATTATTAGAGCATTGTCCCATGTGAGGAAAGGATGATGGAGACTATGACTCCCCCACAAGTCGGGATGAGACTACGTACAAAAAATAAAATGAAAGAGAAAAGAGGCCATAAAAAAGAGAAGGCCCAAAAAACAAAAAAAATTGAGAGAAAAAGAGAGAAGGAGTAATGCTACTATCCTTTTACCACACTTGTGCTTCAAAGTAGCACCACGATCTTCATGATAGAGAGTCTCCTATGTTGTCACTCTCATATACTAGTGGGAATCATTCATTATAGAACTTGGCTTGTATATTCCAATGATGGGCCTCCTCAAAATGCCCTAGGTCTTCGTGAGCAAGCGAGTTGGATGCACACCCACTTAGTTTCTTTTTGAGCTTTCATACACTTATAGCTCTAGTGCATACATTGCATGGCAATCCCTACTCACTCACATTGATATCTATTAATGGGCATCTCCATAGCCCGTTGATATGCCTAGTTGATGTGAGACTGTCTTCTCTTTTTTGTCTTCTCCATAACCACCATTCTATTCCACCTATAGTGCTATGTCCATGGCTCACGCTCATATATTGCGTGAATATTGAAAAAGTTTGAGAACATCAAAAGTATGAAACAATTTCTTGGCTTGTCATCGGGGTTGTGCATGATTTAAATATTTTGTGTGATGAAGATAGAGCATAGCCAGCCTATATGATTTTGTAGGGATAACTTTCTTTGGCCATGTTATTTTGAGAGGACATGATTACTTTGTTAGTATGTTTGAAGTATTATTATTTTTATGTCAATATTAAACTTTTGTCTTGAATCTTTTGGATCTGAATATTCTTGCCACAATAAATAGAATTACATGGATAAATATGTTAGGTAGCATTCCACATCAAAAATTTTGTTTTTATCATTTACCTACTCGAGGACGAGCAAGAATTAAGCTTGGGGATGGTTGATACGTCTCCAACGTATCTATCATTTTTGATTGTTTTATATGCATATATATGCTATTTTATATGATTTTTGGGAGTAATCTATTAACCTAGAGCCCAGTGACAGTTTTTGTTTTTCCTTGTTTTTGAGCATCGCGGAAAAGGAAAACCAAACGGACTCCAATTGACCTGAAATTTCACAAAGATTGTTTTTGGACCAGAAGAAGCCCACGGAGTACCGGAGGTGGACTAGAGGAGTCCCGAGGCCACCACGAGGGTGGGGGGCAAGCCCTACCCCCCTGGGCACGCCCCCTATCTCATGGCTGCCTCGGGGACCCCCTGACTTGTTCCCGACTCTTATATATACCCAAACTTCTAGAAAAAAGCTAGACCGGGAGTTACGCTGCCGCAAGCCTCTGTAGCCACCGAAAACCAATCTAGACCCGTTCCGGCACTCTGCTGGAGGGGGGAATCCCTCTCCGGTGGCCATCTTCATCATTCCGACACTCTCCATGATGAGGAGGGAGTAGTTCACCCTCGATGCTGAGGGTATGTACGAGTAGCTATGTGTTTGATCTCTCCCTCTCGTGTTCTTGATTTGGCACGATCTTGATGTATCGCGAGCTTTGCTATTATAGTTGGATCTTATGATGCTTTTCCCACTATACTCTCTTGTAATGGATTGAGTTTTCCCTTTGAAGTTATCTTATCAGATTGAGTCTTTAAGGATTTGAGAACACTTGATGTATGTCTTGCATGTGCTTATCTGTGGTGACAATGGGATATCACGTGATCCACTTGATGTATGTTCTGGTGATCAACTTGCGAGTTTTGTGACCTCGTGAACTTATGCATAGGGGTTGGCACACGTTTTCGTCTTGACTCTCCGATAGAAACTTTGGGGCACTCTTTGAAGTTCTTTGTGTTGGTTGAATAGATGAATCTGAGATTGTGTGATGCATATCGTATAATCATACCAACAGATACTTGAGGTGACATTGGAGTATCTAGGTGAAATTAGGGTTTTGTTTGATTTGTGTCTTAAGGTGTTATTCTAGTATGAACTCTATGATAGATTGAACGAAAAGAATAGCTTCGTGTTATTTTACTACAGACTCTTGAATAGATCGATCAGAAAGAATAACTTTGAGGTGGTTTCGTACCCTACAATAATCTCTTCGTTTGTTCTCCGCTATTAGTGACTTTGGAGTGACTCTTTGTTGCGTGTTGAGGGATAGCTATATGATCCAATTATGTTATTATTGTTGAGAGAACTTACACTAGTGAAAGTATGAACCCTAGGCCTTGTTTCCTAGCATTGCAATACCGTTTACGCTCACTTTTACCACTTGCTACCTTGCTGTTTTATATTTTCAGATTACAAAAACCTATATCTATCATCCATATTGCACTTGTATCACCATCTCTTCACCGAACTAGTGCACCTATACAATTTACCATTGTATTGGGTGTGTTGGGGACATAAGAGACTCTTTGTTATTTGGTTTTAGGGTTGTTTGAGAGAGACCATCTTCATCCTATGCCTCCCACGGATTGATAAACCTTAGGTCATCCACTTGAGGTAAATTTGCTACTGTCCTACAAACCTCTGCACTTGGAGGCCCAACAACTTTTACAAGAAGGTTGTGTAGTAGACATTAGGCGGTCCCTCGGTTGCAAGCTTGACGGTGTGCATCTTCGCCCACTGCACCTTGACACGAGCGAAGGCCATCCGCGCACCTTCAATGCAGGCCGACCGCTTCACGGCATCAAGCCAAGGGCAGGCACCGACCAGCCGCTTCACGAGGCTGAAGTAGCTACTGGGCATGGGTTCGGCAGGCCACAGGCGGACTATCAAATCCCTCATGTCCAATTCAGCCACCCTGTGCAGTTCGGTCCATTGCTTTAGCCGATCGCTGAGGGACACATGATGCTCTAGCGCAAGGTACTGCGACCAGAACATCTTCTCCGTTGAGCTCCCCTCTTCGGCCCGGAAGAACTCCGTGGCATCAACAACACTCTGGGGCAGGTCCGCAAACACTCCTGGAGAACTCCAAATCTGGGTTAGAAAGATATACCTTTTCTTCACAAATTTGCTCTGCATGTTAAAGGCCTTACCCGCCACAATTTGCCTTGCCTCTTGGATCTCCCGGACAGCGCTTTGGGCTTCATCCCGGGCTTCTTGTGCACTTTGGAGTGCCTTGGCAAGTTCAGAATTCTGCTCCAAACTCTTGTGCTCTAAGGATTCGCATTTGCCTATGGCATCCTTGAGCTCCTGCCGGACTTCCTCCACTCGTGATTCATGTTTAAGGTGGGAGGCTCGTTCCTCCTTTGCCTCCTTCTTGGCCTCGGCCGGCGCACTTTTGAGGGCCTCGACCTCGAACGTGTCAGCTACAAACATAATTATGAAACTCATTAAGATACTACATCATAGCTGGCACCATTTCAGACGTGCTTCGGTATTACATACCTTGCTTTTCTTCTAACTTCCGCCTTAGCTCGGATGCTTCGGCGGCATGGGAAGCTGATGCCTGTTTTGCAGCCTGCTTGTTCAAACAGATATGTGCGCTAGTCTCCTGCATGAGTTATTAGATCCTCTGTTTGGTTTTTTTTCGAACACCGAACAGAGTCTTAGGGGCTACTATCTATACACACGCATTCTTTTATACAGCTAAAAAAATGTAAAGCACATACCTCAAAGCCTCTTAAAAGGCTAGTGTAGGCTTCGCTTATTCCGCTTTTCATGGACTGAACCTTTTCAATCACCGTACCCATAAGGGTACAATGTTCTTCCACAATGAGGGCACTCTGAAGCGCTCTCATCAGAGTGTCCGGCGCCTCCGCATTAATAGAGGACGCCGGTGTTGTAGGTGTGCCCCCTTCTGGTAAAGAGGGTTGTTCCTCTGTCTCAGGAACTGTGTGGGTTTTCGGAATGACATTTGGCTGGCCAGACTGGACATGGCCCCCGTCTCCAGTTTCCATGGGGGTTGGTTCCCCCATGTTCTCGACAGCCGAAGTGTCACCCTTCAGCATCGTTTTGGCAGCCTCCGGCACCTCTCCCTGTTCTGAAAGGGTCCGTTGGGAGGACACCTCGGTGTTATCCGTGGCAGTGGGCAAGGAAGCTGGTGGAGGCGATTCGCTCTCCATCATGTTCGGACCCAGCGAATTCCCGAAAGAGGAGGATCGCTGGGGAGGACCTTAACCGGACTGCATCATACAATTTAAATGCATTACAACTATAAGCTAGAAAAGCCGGATATATATATACCTTTGAGTACTTAGGATCCGGCCAAGGGCTTTGGCCTAGGGTGCCACTCGTCGGCGTCCGATCCGAGGTCATCCGTAAGGGACGTCTTCCCTTTCTTGACACCTCCGCCTCTAGATCGGTGGAGGTTGCCCTTTCCTTCTTCTCCCCCTTAGGTGGAGTTTCTCTCCTCCTCCTCCTCTTCCTCTTCGTTAGGGGAAGAGAGGGTTCCGGTGTCCTCGGACACTACGTCTGAAGCACCCTTACGGCGGAGGCCGCTCATGGCCTCCTTGCCCTTCTCTTTGGATTTCTTTTCCGGCGCCTGGTACGGCACCGGGACGAGCATCCTCGTCAATATAGGAATAGCTGGGTCTTCGGGTAGCGTAGCCGGACAGTGAATCTGGTCTGCTTTCTTCGTCTAGCTCTGAAAAGTAAATGGAGGGTTTTAGTGTGATCCTTGGATTCGTAAAGAAAGGTTATCAAAGAACTTACAAGGGTCGCAGCGTGGGTGCTGTCGTAGCCGAGGTCTTCGGTTGTCTCTGGCCATGACTTCTGGGTTTTGAAGAGCAGCTTCCACATGTCTTCGTGCTTCGTGTCGAAGAACTGCTGCAGGGTCTAGGGACCGGCCGGGTCGAACTTCCACATGGGCTCTTGATGCGCCTGACAGGGGAGTATCCAGCGAAAGAGCATCACTTGAATCACACTGGCGAGGCTGGTATTTTTATCTACCATGCTCTTGATGCGCTTCTTCAGCATCGTTACCTCGTCAGGCGACACCCAGTCCAGGCCCTTGTTGAGCCAGGATGTCTGCCACATTGGGGGCCCGGACTTGAACCAGTAGGAGCAGCCCATCACGGGGCTCTGTGACATAGAACCACCCCTGCTGCCATTCCTTCACGGTCTCCACAAAGGTACCCTTGGGCCAAGTGCCATTGGGCAGTTTTCTCACCATAGCGCCACTGCAATCCGCGTGCTGGCCATCCACCACTTTCGGCTTCACATTGAAGACCTCAAGCCATAGGCCGAAGTGGGGGAAACACGGAGGAATGCCTCGCATACGACGGTGAACGCCAAAATTGTAACGCTCCGAGACCGATGTGCCAGGTGTCCTCCAGTTATTCGCTGTTGATGCCTTGTCATTTGCTTGCGTGTTGCATCTTATCATGTCATCATGTGCATTGCATCATCATGTTTTAAAATTTGCATGCGTCCCGGCCTCCTCGTTCCTTCCGTTGTCCGTCCTGAGCCCAGACACACTTGCACACGCCCGCGGCATGTCCGAAATATTATTTTATAAGTGGCCGGAAAAGGTTCTCGGAATGGGATGAGAGTTGGCGTGTGGTCTTATCATAGTGTAGATAGACCGCCTGCCAAGTTTCATCGCATTCGGAGTTCGTTTGATAGCCCAACGGATAACTATAGCGACATTATAGTCGGTCTAACGTCGGACGTTTTCGGTCTCCAGAAACAGATGCCGGGCCCTCTCTCTCTCTTCTCCCCCTCGAAGTCTCGCCACAGCCCACCTAGTCCATCCTCCTTCCCCTCTTCGCTTTCGGAGTTGTCCGATGCGACCGCACGGTCCGAAACCCCCTCTGCACAGTGCATCGAACCCCTCACGTGCGCGTCCGAAATTGTCCCGAACCCGACCCGGGCAATCGTCACCGTTGGATCCGGATCATCCCCAAACATCTACAAAACGTCTCCGTTTTGTTAATTGGACTTCCTAACATATTTTTCTTGACCGTCCGATTAAGATCGGAGGGATCAAATGCCCCTAAACTTAGCCCTTTTTGCTATATATAGATCTACCAATAGCCTATTTTGGGCAAACCCTAGAAATTAGGAGGCTTGTCCCATCAGTCCAATTCAGCTACCGCCACATTCCAAATCCCCCTCGAAACCTCCCCCTGCCGGATCCAACCAACCAGTGCTCCTCCTTGGATCCCGCAGCGCACCCACCAACCAAAGCTTCTCCCGGTCCTCTATGTCCCATCCACCCCATCGATCGACTTGTCCTTCTCCTCGCCTCTCCCTCAACCGGACGTCGCTGCCGGCGACCAGCACCCCCAGGCCGGCCTTGTCTCCCTTCTCCTCGGTCGTCTCTTTCTGTTTCTCCTTCCTCGTGCTCACCCGCTCTTCCGTCGTCGTCTGCCTGCAGGGAACAAGGAGGACGTCGTCCGACGCCATGGACGGCCTCGAGCTCGTCCCCATCGCCAGCCTCCTCTCCTGGAATCTCCAGCCTCATCCCGCCTCCGTCTCCCCTGGTTATGCGAGAGCTCAAGGACGAGGACGAGCCCCTTGCCTCGTCTCGATCCTGTGGATCCGAATGCCTAGTGCCGCTCGTCGTCGTCCGCCAGGATTCTGCGCCCCGCCGAGTTCCCTACCGCTCCGCTGGAGCTCCATTCCCGTGCCCAGATTCGCCGGATCCCGCTGTCCCAGTCCCTTCCGGCCGGTCCTCGCCGGAGCCCTCGTCGGTCTTCATGCCATCGCCGGCCTCCCCTGCATCCTGCATCGAGCAGGAGAGGAACGCACGCAGCCAGCGCCTCCGCTCACCTGCGTTGACCGGAGTGCCGCGATGGCCTGCCTCTTTGCCTCGATCCAGCCCAACTCCCCCCCAAGCCCGCCAGCGCCAGATCGAACCAAGGCCCAGCTGCGCCCCAGCGTGCCTCCTCTTCACCGATTTGGGCCAGACCCACTGGGTGAGGCCACACCCCAGCGGCCCACCTTTTATTTTTTTCTGTTGGGCTTGTCTCAGTTTCGGCCCATATAGTGTTTTTCCCTGTCTGCGAAATTTACCTATTATCCAGAGTTTGCCCGTTTTGCAGAATAGTCCCTAGAGTTCATGCATTTAATAACTCACAAATGGTGCATCGGATTAAAACAATTTAAATATGTAAAATGCTTAGAATTTCATATAGTTTCATAATATGTCATTTTCACCCATGTTTAAAATGTTTAAAATGCTGTTTGTGTAACTTTGTCCATATGCCATGCTAAAATGGTTTAATTCATAACTATATAACCGTAGCTCCATTTTTAACAAACTTTATATGTAAATGGGGTAGAATTTTGCCTAGTTTAACATGGTGGCATCATCTTGCATGTTTAATAACTATAAAATATGGTTTAGGGCAGAACAGGACCAAACCTAATATATGCACATGGGGATTTAACGGAATTGTTGTTCATTGTTTCCGGCCTCATTTAACCTTGACTAGATAGGTAGTTTTACTTTGCTTCACCCTCTTGCCATGTTTGACAACATTTAATATTGTTGGGTACATAAACGAGATCGAACTAAATAACTTGAATGTGGTGTTTCGTCAATACGCAACCCGTTGCATATTGAGCTCCACTTAATTTGTAGGATTGTTTGTGCACTTTGCCATGCCATGCCTCATTAAACCGGACATGCATCATACTTGTTTGCGCATCGTGCCATGATTATGTGATGGTTGTTTACTATGTTGTTTGCTTCTTTCCGGTGTTGCTTCTTCGGGTTGGTTCCGATAACGTCGTGTTTGTGAGGAACCGTTCGACTACGTCCGTTTGTCTTCTTCATGGACTCGTTCTTCTTCCTTGCAGGATTTCAGGCAAGATGACCATACCCTTGAAATCACTTCTATCTTTGCTTGCTAGATGCTCGCTCTTTTGCTATGCCTATGTTGCGATACCTACCACTTGCTTATCATGCCTTGTCTTCTTCATGGACTCGTTCTTCTTCCTTGCGGGATTTCAGGCAAGATGACCATACCCTTGAAATCACTTCTATCCTTGCTTGCTAGATGCTCGCTCTTTTGCTATGCCTATGCTGCGATACCTACCACTTGCTTATCATGCCTCCCATATTGTTGAACCAAGCCTCTAACCCACCTTGTCCTAGCAAACCGTTGTTTGGCTATGTTACCGCTTTGCTCAGCCCCTCTTATAGCGTTGTTAGTTGCAGGTGAAGATTGAAGTTTGTTCCTGTTTGGAACATGGAGATGTTGTTCCTTGTTGGAACATGTTTACTTGTTGGGATATCACAATATATCTTATTTAGTTAATGCATCTATATACTTGGTTAAGGGTGGAAGGCTTGGCCTTATGCCTGGTGTTTTGTTTCACTCTTGCCGCCCTAGTTTCCGTCATATCGGTGTTATGTTCCCGGATTTTGCGTCCCTTACGTGGTTGGGCTATTATGGGAACCCCTTGACAGTTCACCTTAAGTAAAGATTTTCCAGCAATGCCCAACTTTGGTTTTACCATTTGCCACCTAGCCTTTTCTTTTCCCTTGGGAGTCGCGCTCCTGAGGGTCATCATTATTTTACCCCCCCCCCCGGGCCAGTGCTCCTCTGAGTGTTGGTCCAACCTGTCAGCTGCCGGTGGCCACCAGGGGCAACTCTGGGCTGGCCTACCCATACCTAAGACAATCTGAGTGTGCCCTGAGAAAGAGATATGTGCAGCTCCTATCGGGATTTGTCAGCACATTCGGGCGGTGTTGCTGGTTTAGTTTTACCCTGTCGAAATGTCTTGTTGTACCGGGATACCGAGTCTGATCGGAACGTCTCGGGAGGAGGTCTATTACTTCGTTGACCGTGAGAGCTTGTCATGGGCTAAGTTGGGACTCCCCTGCAGGGATTTGAACTTTCGAAAGCCGTGCCCGCGGTTATGGGCAGATGGGAATTTGTTAATGTCCGATTGTAGATAACTTGAACCTTAACTTAATTAAAATGAATCAACTACATTGGTAACCGTGATGGTTTCTTTCCGGCGAAGTCCGGGAAGTGAACACGGTTGTTAGAGTTATGCTTGACGTAGGTTGCTATAGGATCACTTCTTGATCATACTTTTATCGACCGTGCTTTGCCTTCTCTTCTCGCTCTCATTTGCGTATGTTTAGCCACCATATATGCAAGTCGCTTGCTGCAGCTCCACCTCATACCTTTACCTTACCCATAAGCTTAAATAGTCTTGATCGCAAGGGTGCGAGATTGCTGAGTCCCCGTGGCTCACAGATACTTCCAAAACCAGCTTGCAGGTGCCGTTGAACCGTGCAGGTGACGCAACCAAGCTCAGGAGGAGCTTGATGAAGATCTTGTCCTTTGTGTGGTTTCGTTCTAGTTGATCAGTAGTGGAGCCCAGTTGGGGTTGATCGGGGACCGTGTCGCATTTGGGGTTCTTCTTTTATTTTGGTTCCGTAGTCGGACCTTGAGTGTATTTGGATGATGTAATGCTTTATTCATGTAATTGTGTGAAGTGGCGATTGTAAGCCAACTATGTATCTTTCCCTTATGTATTACATGGGTTGTGTGAAGATTACCTCACTTGCGACATTGCTTTCAATGCGGTTATGCCTCTAAGTCGTGCTTCGACACGTGGGAGATATAGCCGCATCGAGGGTGTTACAAAAATGTTGAGGAAAGAATTTGGGGCTAGATCATGAAAATCTACCCCGTAGTAGAACAGGAGGCCACAGACAAAAGGATGAATGGGAAACCCCAGTCCGCGGAGGAAATGAGGGATGAAAACTACCCTCTCATTAGGCTTTGGAGTGGGGCTGACCTGTTTTTTGGCCAGGAGCCGGTGAGCGATCTCTTGGCCAGATACCCTGCTTCCCGGAGTTCCTTGATGTTTTTGTTCGTGATGGAGGAGGCCATACACTTGCCCTGCGCTCCAGATCCGGACATGGTTGGAGTACTTTCTGGGAACGGAGTGGATCGAAGCTTGAGCGCTGGAGCTTGAGGGCGGATGGACCGAGGAAGGGGAAGGCATGGGGTAAAAAGGGAGGAATCTTATCTCCTTATAAAGGCAATGAATATCATGCATCTCCCACGAGCCTTAAAGCTCGCCTATTTCCAAGGGGTCGTGCGAAACAACACGGTTGGGTTTCCTAAACCCGTATTAATGAGAATCCCGTAATGAGTGGGCACGATCTCTGTTTTGACAAGACGTGTCGTCGGAGGTTACGTCTCGAAACACGAAAGAGGAGGCCAAAAAGCAGTTTGAAATAATAAAATGGCCAGAATCTGTATTCTGCCCTTATGATTCAGAGGTATGACTGTTGTACAGAGCCGGATATAGTACTGACGATCAACTGCTTTGAAGTATTCGGAGGAGGAACCCGCCTTGCAATGTCGAAGACAATCTGGGCACCGGACACATCAACGTTGAAGACTGGTTCAGGGGCTACTGAGGGAGTCCAGGATTATGGGGTCCTCGTGCGTCCGGGCTACGTGATGTGGGCCGGACTAGTAGGTCGTGAAGATACAAGATAGAAGACTTTTCCCCATGTCCGGATGGGACTCTCCTTTCCGTGGAAGGCAAGCTTGGCGTGCGGATATGAATATTCCTTTCTCTGTAAACCGACTCTCTACAACCCTAGCCCCCTCCGGTGTCTATATAAACCAGAGGGTTTAGTCCGTAGAGACAATCATAACCATACATGCTAGACAATTAGGGTTTGGCCATTACGATCTCGTGGTAGATCAACTCTTGTAACACCTATATTCATCAAAGTCAATCAAGCAGGACATAGGGCATTACCTCCATCAAGAGGGCCCGAACCTGGGTAAACATCGTGTCCCCTGTCTCCTATTACCATCGATCCTTAGATGCACAGTTCGGGACCTCCTACCCGAGATCTGCCGGTTTTGACACCGACACCAGCCACTCCAACTCGACATCGACCACGACGTTCTTTGCACGGCTACCTCGACCACGGCTACACCACCCTATGATCTCGGCTACCTCAAGAAACGGCACAAAGGGCTACCGCCTTGCTTGAGCGACCTCGTCGGTTTTCGCTCCAGCCACGCCTTCAGATTCTTCTCCAATCTCACTGTCTGTGTCACTACCGTTGTGACTGCGGACCGATGTTGAGTATCGTGATTGTATTGGAAACATAGGATAGACTAGGAAGCATTCTATCTTGTCTTGTACTCCAAGTAGATCATGTACTCCCATATATATGCCCATGAGGCTCAAGCAATACATCAACTACTCCACCAATCTCTCTCTATCTCCTTCTAACACTTCTGATCAAAGAAACAAGACCACCATGATTTTTATATGGTTTGCTTTCTTGTACAATAAGTTTATAGAATCCTTAGCAAAATGTCATAAAAACATTGTCCGTGTTTTTGTTGTAGAATTAAATAAGTACATGGTCGTTCCACCTGAAAATAAATAGTGACATATAATTCTCCTAGGGTAAAGGAGAAAATGAGGTGAGCGTATGAAAGGATCGAGAAGAGGTGTCTAGAGGGGGGTGAATAGACTCTTATCAAGAAAAGTTGCAGCTTTTAATTTCTTTAAGTTGAAGTGGAGTTTTGGCACAAGTTTAAACATTCACAATACATATCAAGCAAGCATGACGAGAGTATATGAGCAGCGGAAAGTAAATCATGCAAGTTGCAAGAATGTAAAGGGATGGGATTGGAGTGTGCGAACGCAATTGGAGACACAAAGATTTTTGGCATGGTTCTGATAGGTGGTGCTATCATACATCCACGTTGATGGAGACTTCAACCCACAAAGGGTAACGGTTGCGCGAGTCCACGAAGGGTCCATGAAGAAGCAACCTTGTCTATCCCACCATGGCCATCGCCCATGAAGGACTTGCCTCACTAGGATAGATCTTCACGAAGTAGGCGATCTCCTTGCCCGTACAAACTCCTTGGTTCAACTCCACAATCTTGACGGAGGCTCCCAAGTGACACCTAGACAATCTAGGAGACACCACTCTCCAAAAGGTAATAGATGGTGTGTCAATGATGAACTCCTTGATCTTGTGCTTCAAATGATAGTCTCCCCAATACTCAACTCTCTCTCTCATAGGATTGGATTTGGTAGAAAGATGATTTGAGTGGAAAGCAACTTGGGGAAGGCTAGAGATCAAGATTTATGTGGTTGGAATGGAATATCTTGACCTCAGCACAAGTGTAGGTCGTTCTCTCTCAAAAAATGTATGTTGGAAGTGTAGGCATGTTCTGATGGCTCTCTTCATGAATGAAGAGTGGGTGGAGGGGTATATATAGCCTCCACACAAAATCTAACCATTATACACAAATCACCAAACTCGGTGGGACCGAATCATATAACTCGGTCGGACCGATTTAGTTCAAAATGTGAACGTTAGGATTTTCGATGGGACCGACATGATCAACTCAGTGGGACCAATGTGCTAGGGTTAGGGTAAAGCCTTATCTCGGTTGGACCGATTACACGAACTCGGTGGGACCGATTTGGGTAATAAGCAAAATAGAGAGTTGGCTAAGCAAACTCGGTGGGACCGATTTCATATTTCGGTGAGACCGAAATTAATGCAATAGGCAACAGAGAGTTTGCAAGCCCATCTCGGTGAGACCGAGATCCCATCGGTGAGACCGAATTAATTAAGGTTTCTGGCAGTGGCTATGTCAAGAGAACTCGGTGGCGCTGGATAGAAAGTTTCGCTGGGTCCGAGTTTGACTTTTGGTTTGGGACAAATGTGGATGTGAGAAAGTGGTTGAGGGCTTTGGAGCATATCACTAAGCACTTTGAGCAAGCAAGCCATTAAGCAACACCTCATCCCCTCTTAATAGTATTGGCTTTCCTATGGACTCAATGTGATCTTGGATCACTAAAATGAAAAACGTAGAGTCCTGAGCTTTGAGCTTGAGCCAATCATTTGTCTTCATCATCTTGAAGGGGTCCCACATCCTCTAGTCCATGCCACTCCACTGTTGGACTTATCTGAAATATGCTAGATGAAAGTATTAGTCCAACAATAGATATGTTGACATTAATTACAAAAATCACCCAGGGAGCTTTTGTTCTTTCAGCGTAGTTTCCCCTTGTTCCGCCGCCGTTGCCCCCCATATGGTTTTGCGCCCCTTCCCCCTCCCTATAAATTTTCAAGATTGCAAGACTTCATCTTTCATATGGTATAAATATGCTATCCATTTTTTATAAGCGGTGTTAATATTTTTTAAAGGCCAAACTATTCACCAAGATTACAATAGAAACTATTTCAATATAATACTAAATAAGTAAGTACGAAAATCATCATAAATCTAATGGTATGGGTTGATATTTTAAATGTTGGTGTCCACCTCGTCCTTTAAATTTGGTCAAAGATAAAAGAGTTTGACTTTTTAAAACATATGAGTTATTTTGATATTTTCTTGGACTTAACTAGGTAACAACGCCACACGCGAGACTTCCCATGCGGTGGCTCAATTCTCCTCCACCTCCATCCACAACGCATGCATGCGATGACATTATCAATATTCTTGTCAATAATTAAAATTTAAAAGTTTTATTTGTCAAACTGTTAACCAGATTGATGATCTGAAACTACTAGTTATCAACTATAGGGGGGTGAATAGGCGATTTTTATGAAAGTCTTCAAAACACGAGGTCTTTGAATACAAACTATAGAAATGAACCTATTGATATGCAGTGGAAGGTAGACTACACTAGACAAGCCATAGTCAAGATTGCAATTAAGTGAAAGCATGAAGACTATCAGCAACTAGGTAGTAAGGATCAGGATGGAAGACAGTATGAAGCCGAACAGTAAACAGTCTTCACTCAGTGACGTCAATCAGATCATACATGCAAGCAATGAATTCACGAAGACAAACTGTAAAGTAAAGGAAAGCGAAGGATAGAACCAGTTGCTTGGTGAAGACAAGGAGTTGGTAGACCAGTTCTAGTTGCTGTGACAACTATATGTCTGGTTAGGGAGGCTAAGATTCAACTCAGAAGACCAGGTCTTCACCTTATTCCCCTTGAGCTGAGGACACCTAGTCCTCGCCCAATCACTCTGGTAAGTCTTCAAGGTAGACTTCCAAACCTTCACAGACTTCGTTCACCGGCGATCCATAATGACTCTTGGATGCTCAAAATGTGACGCCTAACCGGCAGGAGGATTCACAGTCCTCAAGTGTAACAAGTCTTTAGGTCACGCAGACAGAAAGACTTCAGTGATGCCTAACACTCTTTGGCTCTGGGTGTTTAGGGATTTGTCCTCGCAAGGATCTCTCTCTCAAGTGCTTCAGAGCTGGGTTGCTCTCAAACGACAAAAGCCGTGCACTAACTCTGAGCAGCCACCGATTTAT
Organism: Triticum dicoccoides; assembly: GCF_002162155.2. NCBI lineage: Eukaryota > Viridiplantae > Streptophyta > Magnoliopsida > Poales > Poaceae > Triticum > Triticum dicoccoides. Next base: position 90,548,800 of record NC_041386.1, read on the forward strand.
GGTGTAGGGGGTGGGCTATTTATAGCCAGGAGGAAACCCGACCTGATTTTCCGAAATGACCCTGGGTCACTAAGGAACCGACACGTGTCCAACAGTCGGATATGAAACACACGCGGCAGCTTGACTTGGGCTACAAGTAAAGCTGACTCATCCGGCTCTGGATAAGTTTTCCTCTCATTATCTTCGCTCGAAGACATAGGATTTGGTTGAGCATCACTTTAGTCACTCTGACTTTGTTCACTTGGACCCTACTTAACAGTACGGTGGTTCCTATGACTCAACAAAGAAGAAAAGTAAACTACGAAACAACTATGTCTTCGCACTCCAAGTCTTCATATGAATGTCTTCTCATGTCATAATCTTCATCGTGAATGTCTTCACGAACCACCATTGTCTTCAATGTCTTCATACATTTTTAGGGGTCAACTCTGATAGGTAAACCGAATCAATAAGGGACTACTACATGTGTTATCCTACAATTCCCACAAACACATTAGTCCCTCAACCAAGTTTGTCATCAATACTCCAAAACCAACTAGGGGTGGCACTGTATGCACTTACAATCTCCCCATTTTTGGTGAATGATGACAAACGGTTGAAGTTTTCAACGGGGATAAAAATATGTGAGAGTTAAGGATAAAAGCATTTTCTTCATAAGTTGCAAAAGGCTCCCCCTGAAGATGTGCATATAAGTAGTTTGCTTTTGAATGCAAATGCACATGGCAGGTTTTGCTTTGTGGAGATCCTCTTCAAATTACGAAGACAATTCATCATACATATAAAGAGATAACAAAGATAATGATATGCATAATGAAAAATGGACGTCTGCGAAAAGGCTTCATACGATATTTATCATCGCATCACAAGGTAGCAGAAAAAATAGCAGACGACCATCGGGTTTAAGTGTTACAACTCAAAAACCAAATTGTTTCAAAAGATGGGAGTTGTAACTCAAAAACCAAATTGTTTCAAAAGACAAGAGTTGTAAACCCCTGGCAAAAATTAATGCAACCACCCATAAGGACCCGCTTGAAGACTATCAACTCATATGCTTCTCCCCCTTTTGTCAGTAATGACCAAAAAGGTTTGAAGACATGGAGTATCTACTCGTTCCCAGCTGGAGTAGATGATGGAGCAGGGTCATCGTTGGAGTTTGGTGGTGCAGACGGGCCTGACGCAGAATCCAGATGTAGTGCGACCATGGTCGGTGAAGTGGCGTCGTCTTCTTCATTGATGACTCTCGCAACAATAGTTGCAGCCGAAGACGAATGTTCAGAATCTTCAATAGACGGAGTGTGAAGCCAGCTTGCATTTGGTGGAGGCCTGGAGTCAAACTTGAAGTTCTCTATGAAGCCATCTTCGCGAAGATCGTCTTCAGGACAGAGCATTGTGAGGCTCTTCCAGGACTGCCGACAGGCTTCATGAGCAACAAATGAGTTCTTGGTGGCCAAGTTACAGATGTGATTGACATCCACCAAGAGACTCTGCATCTAACGCTTCAGCCAGTCATGATGCTTATCCTTCTTCTGATGCAATGCCACAAGAAGCTCTCAGTCATTGAGTACACGAGAACGCTTCCGAGGCCTTTGGGAAATTGTACTTGCAGTGGCTTTAGTGTTAGCGCGGTGTGGCACTCTCATGTTTCTAGCCAGAGGATAAGCGGGGGTTGCAGCATTAGGGACAAGAATTCCTTCAATTGGCTGCGACAAGCTTTGATGTTCAGCATTTTGAACATGTAGGGGCTTCTTGGAAGGCTTGGGGTAGATGGATACAATCGACAGATCAACCTCAGGAAAAAAATACAAGATGGTTCCGCGATGAGGGCTGATAGTCAATGGTGGAATGAAGCTTAATCAAGCGCATCACCCATGATGCGCAGAACTTCAGACCAAACAGACTGATTCCAGAGGCAGCAAGTTGTCTGATGAAGAAATCCTTGTTGGGGAACGCAATACTTTAATTTTTTTACCTACGATCACACAAGATCTATCTAGGAGATGCGTAGCAACGAGAGGGGGAGAGCATCTTCATACCCTTGAAGATCGCAAAGCGGAAGTGTTTATCAACGCGACTGATGTAGTCGTACACCTTCACGATCCGTCCCGATCAAGTACCGAACGTACGACACCTCCGCATTCAGCACACGTTCAGCTCGATGACGTCCTTGCCTTCTTGATCTAGCAAGACTGGTGAAGTAGTAGATGAGTTCCGGCAGCACGGCGGCGTGGTGACGGTGTTGGTGAAGAACAATCTCCGCAGGTCTTCGCCAAGCACAACGAAAACTATGACGGAGGATAAACTAGAGGGGACGGGGTTGCCGGCACATGACTTGGTGATTCTTGATGTGTCTTGGGTGCTAGCCATGCCCCTCTATTTATATGTTGAGCCTTGGGGTCGAAACTTGGAGTAAAAGCCTCCACACTGGTGCGCGTCGGTCCTAAACAAACGGTTTTTAACCCCTTTCCGCGACGACATATGGAACCGCCACCAAGTGAGTGTGGGCGATAGGGGGGTCCTTCCCACACAACCCAGAAACCGTCGGGGATATGCCCTCCTGGCACACACGTTCGGCAAAATGAGGTCGTGTGCGACCGGCGAGCACTCAAATACGGAAATACGTACAGTACAACTAAAAAATACAATTATACGTGAAATTGTTTCCGGTCGCAAGTACATCCCACACAGTCAGTCCCCACTAAACGTTTCCGTTCGTATGTACATCCCACACAGTCGCTTCTAGGAAATTTCCGTTCACAGGTACATCACACACAATTTTTCCCGTTAAATCATTTGTGATAGTGTTGCCATTGCACACGATATTAATAATTTTATCATTTGCGTTATTGAATGCATCACACACGGTGCGTAGAAAGAAACTGTGTGGCAAAGGTGGCCTAACACAAACAGTTTTCAAGAGAAAGTCGTGTGTGCAGTGGAGATTGATCGCACTCGTAGTGGGTCCTAGAAACGTTTATGATCTCCACGTATATCATAGACGTTTCGCTTTCCCATCCCTATTTAATCCATAATTAATCCAATTAATACCTAATTTAAAAATCACATGTTATGAATTTGAAAGTAGGCAATCACTTATTTCATATCCAACCATGTTTATTACAAATATAGGTTCAACCACGAATCCATAATTCAATGCACAGGTACATATACTGAAGAACTATAGAAGCACCAAGTAAAGAATGATGAACCACAGTTGAAGATTATAAAGAGAGAGGCGAAAGACATTCTGGTTGCTGGAGAAGGTGAAGCGGAATGCCCATATTGTGCCCTCCTCCATGCGTAAGGCACGCACGACTCTAGGCCAACCCCTTGTGATGGGTGCTTGTCCATCCTTCACTATCGAGCATCTCGATGCCCATTGTAGTCTGGATGAAATACTTTAACCTTCATTGCGTGTCCACCAATCATGTATTTTGCGAGGTAATATTGAGTGAACTGCTTCAGGAACCACTGGGAACAAAAAAGATTCAGACATTGTTGTCTAACAACTCATTATGGGCAGTAAAAAGAGAAGGCTGCAAAGTTTGTAGTTACCATCCTACAGCTCACTGTTGTGTTGGATAGAGCATAAACAAATAATTTGCTTGCCACCATTCGTATCTTTTTGCTGATAATCCTTATCAGTTTCCTCACTTGATGCTTGTTCATCAATATCTCATTTCCCCATACGCAAAAAGGGTCGATGCGTGGATCCTTGCCAAGGGCATATGTACCTACAAGCAACACGTCAGTATTAGAAGCTAACTAGTGTCCAGACCTGGATCTATATGCACTACATTATGGAACGACGGGGGGAGTACAAGCCGAGGGATGAAGCTAACCTTGGCGGAAAATGGTGGCCACTCCCGTTTGTTGTCCTGCATAAGTAGTGGAAAGGCATGATAAGTACAGCAATATTAACATCAATCAAATATAGCAAAGGTAAACAACATCATCTCCAAATGATAGCTTGAATGTGTTGGTTTCAGCATGTTGTTAAAGCAGATATAAAATGGAAGACAATGTTACCGATAGCAGGCTTAACAGCCATCAAATATTGCAATTCATATTGGTACTATTGAAAATGAATAGAACGTAGGTAATGCTTAAACATCACACTGGATAAATATGTAAAACTGAAATAAAGGGCATGTGTTAACTACGCCAAGAATAACTGGTACCAAATATAGCTGTTCAAACTGGTATTGATGTAGTCAAGCGGCACAGTTCCGACTTGCACATAATGAACCACGCATTGTGAATGACCGAAATAAACAAGGCATACAAGTATAACAACCAAATATAGCCATTAAAAACTGGACAGAGTCTCACTGCAACCAACCTAACAAGAAAATACAGATAAACATGGCATATGCTTGAAAACTGGATAAATGCTCACTACAACCAACCTAACAAGCAGATAAAGATAAACAAGGCATCTACTTGATAATTGGAGAAATGCTAAAAAAGCAACCTAACAACCAAATACAGATAAACAAGGCATCTGCTTGATAACTGGACAAATGCTAAAAAAAGCAACCTAACCAAATACAGATAAACAAGGCATCTGCTTGATAACTGGACAAATACTCAGTGCAACCAAACTAAGAACCAAATACAGATAAACAAGACATCTACTTGATAACTGAAAAAATGCTCACTCCAACCAACCTAACAACCAAATACAGATAAACAAGGCATCTACTCACTATAAACAACCAAATATAGCCATTCGTTAAACTAAAGTGGACAATTCATACTTAAACATCACATAGACCTATTGAACAATACATTTTTGCATAACTAAAATAATTAAACACGACATAGTTAAAGCACCGCATGGCAAATGCTACTACAACAAAGGGTACGGGTTGGCAAGCTAGAAAAGGTAATATTTGCTGATAGAATGTTGCCTCACATTTCATGGACGGGATCCCTCCAGTTGGAAGAGCACAGACCCATGGTGCGCTCTCTGATGTCACAGATGGGCTATTTCACCTTGGAAGAACCTTCATGGGTGCCCTCCTCGTGGTCGTGGTCGTGGTCGATGACATCTGACTTGGCAATTGAGGATCCCAAGCCGCCGCCGTAGAACGTGTGCTTTAGAAGTGACAAAATGGGCTCGATGGCATATAAAGCTCGCAAATCCTTGACCGCTTGGTGGAGGAGATCAGCAGCAGGGCCGTCGAAGAGATCAACGGTGGTTCCTCCGGTATTCGAGAGTTGCATAATCTCGTAGTCATAGGAATGTGTATAAGTCATGACGAAAGCAATAGCAATAAAACTTAACGATCATTATGCTAAGCTAATGGATGGGTCTTGTCCATCACATCATTCTCTAATGATGTGATCCCGTTCATCAAATGACAACACATGTCTATGGTCAGGAAACTTAACCATCTTTGATTAATGAGCTAGTCATAGGCACACTAGGGACACTATGTTTTGTCTATGTATTCACACATGTACTAAGTTTTCGGTTAATACAATTCTAGCATGAATAATAAACATTTATCATGATATAAGTAAATATAAATAACAACTTTATTATTGCCTCTAGGGCATATTTCCTTTAGTCTCCCACTTGCACTAGAGTCAATAATCTAGATTACATAGTAATGATTCTAACACCCATGGAGTCTTGGTGCTGATCATGTTTTGCTCGTGGAAGAGGCTTAGTCAATGGGTCTGCAACATTCAGATCCGTGTGTATTTTGCAAATCTCTATGTCAACCTCCTTGACTTGATCGCGGATGGAATTGAAGCTTCTTGGTTTTCTTGGTCCTCTTGGACACGTGAGACAGATGGATGCAGACTATGAGAACCAAGGGATTCCCCCACAGACATGTACCTGTGACAACATTAGAGGTGCGAGGGAAGGGGAAGAGGTCATATGCATTCTCAGAAGATTTTGAAGATAAATCAGTTTGAAGACATTGACCTCATAGAGCGAAGACATTCACTTATTTGAAGAGAGTTGGTTCCAGATTTGTATGAATCCATGATAAAGTACAAGTAAGGAATCTGTCGGCGTCCTGGGAACGGGGGTACCCAGACTTGCCTACCTGCGGCCCAGGGCGTGGCTCCACCAGCAGTCTGGTACGGCCCATCTTCATCAGCAACCACTCAAGACCCTCGCAAGGGGCCAAGCCTCGCGAGGTGGACGACGCCAAGACCTCCCGGGGGTAGCCTCGCTAGGCTGTCTCCTGAGGAGCGGAGATATCTATGCAAGGGGCACCTCGCGAGGTTCGTATGACGTGAGCCATGACAACCAAGGCCAGGCAGGCACCAGCGGGCACGTGGTGCCAGTTGCCTCTTTGGTGCTAAAGAGGCAAGCGCAGGCGAGGAGACCCAAGGCATTAGGCAAATGTCTCCATATCGATGCAACGAGACCAAGACCAGCAGGACGGTAGGACGGAGGTCACTGCGAAGCCCACAGTGGCATCACCACCAGAGCCTTTGGTAGGTGAAGACCACCTTTTGTCAGGATAACTTGTACTAGTTGTCTCCCTTCGAAATTGGCCGTTGTGGGATCCCTTCCCGCCTAAACATTTGGGAAGAGGATCGGGGCCTCTATAAATAGGACTAGCCACCACCTTAGCAGGGGACGGATCATTTAGACCATCCTCACACACACAAGCTCGTCGATCTCAAGAACACCTCTCATCAGGAGGTTGTTCATCCCTCGTACTAGTTCATCCTCAGCCTACGAGGCAATCCACCACACCACACTGGAGTAGGGTATTACACCACAACGGTGGCTCGAACCAGTATAAACCCTCCTGTCTCTTGTTCTTTGGGTTCGTCGAGCTTGGCTTTGGGATCATTGCGAGAGCGAGCTAGGGGGAGAGAGATATTCGTGCGCACCCCAGTGTTCGAACCTCAATGGTTTGTTGGGACCCATAATCTGATATTTGGCACGCTAGGTAGGGGTGCGCCGAAGCTTCGCTCGTCCGCCAGCTTTACCTCTCCGTGCGGCCTCCATGGCTGGTGCCACTCCTCCGACTGGGCCGACGGGCGCCCACGACGGTGCCGGGGGGCTCAGGGCCCTCACCCCTGCCCTACGGCGGGTGCAGTGGTCGTGCAAGTTCAGGCCGGAGATGCCACCCCGCTACGACGGTGTAGCGGATCCGTCGACCTTGTTGCTGGCATACTAGGAGGCCGTTCTGGAGGCCGGAGGCGACGACAAGGTCATGGCTAACTGGTTCCCTATGGCCCTCGCTGGCGCACCGCACACTTGACTGCTCAACCTGCGGAGGTCCTCCATGGCTTCTTGGGAGGAACTACGTGGCCTTTTCGTCGCACGCTTCGCGGCACTGGCGCCTGTCGCCGTCGCGGCCCTCCTCGGCGGATCGCAGGCACCGCCCTCAAACCGTCACGTCCAGCAATTCTTCCGCCAGATCGGCGCCGCATCTGTGCAGCGGGCAGCCCTCCGGGATGGGCGACACCCAAGGCTGACCTCACCTTCGACTAAGGGGATCACCCCGCTACTACTGCTGGCTTAGGCGCGCTCTCGATGGTCTGTACACCTACCATCTGCAACGTCACCATGACCAAGACCCTCATCGACGGTGGAGCAGGCCTCAACGTGCTCTCTGTGGAAGCTTTTGGCCTGCTTCAGGTGCCGCACGGCCGACTCCACCCCACCAAGCCATTCTCTAGGGTTGGTAGAGGATCCACCAGCCCCCTAGGGCAAATACGCCTCCCGGTCACTTTCGATACCCGGGACAACTACTGCACCAAGCTGATCGACTTCGACATCGCCCGCATCAGCCTCCCGTACAACGCCATCGTAGGGTATCCAGCCTTGGCTCAATCCATGGTAGCGACCCATCCTACCTACAACCTCATGAAGATGCCAGGCAGTAGTGGCATCCTCACTGTGGCTGCAGACACCAAGGAGGCCCTGACGGCCCTCAAGCTCGCCTTCAGGGCTGTCGCAGCGGCTCGCCCGGCCGACGAAGCCGCCCCAGTGGCTAGGGGGTTGCGCCGGCGAAAAAGAAGCAATTGTTCACTCAGAACTGGGCAAAAACGAAGCAAGTGCCAGTCGAGGAGGATGGATCTTTAGGAGCTACCTTCACCATAGGCGCCAACCTCGATGTGGACCAAGAGGAAGCTTTGGTGAGGTTCTTGCGCGTGAACAAGGAAGTATTCGCCTGGGAGCCCAAGCAGCTGGTGGGGGTCCCCAATGGGGTAATCGAGCATCACTTAAGGGTGTGCCCAATGTGCGCCCTGTGAAGCAGAAGGCGCGGCGAGAGTCCACGGAAAAGAAGACCTTCATCATCCAGGAAACCTGCAAACTAGAAGCCGCAGGTGTCATTCACGAGGTCCGATACCCGGAATGGCTGGCGAACCCCGTCGTCGTGCCAAAGAAAGGTGGGAAGGAATACATGTGTGTCGACTTCACCAACCTCAACAAGGCCTGCCCCCAAGACCCATTCCCACTTCCGCGCATCGACCAGATCATCGACTCCATCGCCGAATGCGACCTGTTGTGTTTTCTAGATGCCTTCTCGGGTTATCACCAGATCAAGATGGCGGTGGAGGATGTGGAGAAGACCGCCTTCTTGACCCCTTGCGGGGTATGCTGCTACACTTGCATGTTGTTTGGACTGCGCAATGTTGGGGCAACCTTCTAGCGGCTGATGCACATCGCCCTGGGCCAATAGCTCAGAAGGAACACTGAGGCCTACATCGACGACATGTGGTGAAGTCTCGGGAGGCGAAGACCCTCATTCAGGACCTAGAGGAGACCTTCACCAGCCTGCGCCAGGTGGACCTGCGGCTCAACCCGGAGAAGTGTGTGTTTGGTGTCCCCTTCGACAAGCTGCTGGGCTTCCTCGTGTCGCTTAGGGGGATTGAGGCCAACCAGGAGAAGGTCAAGGCAATAGAAGACACGAGCCCACTGCAGACTCTCAAGGAAATGCAGAAGCTCGCGGGCGGTGTGACCTCGCTAGGGCGCTTCATTTCCAAGCTGGGGGAGTGCGCCCTGCCGTTCTTCAAACTGATGAAGAAGAAGGGCCTGTTCGAGTGGACCCCAGAAGCCGACCTAGCATTTCAAGACCTCAAGAGATACCTGACCAGCCCTTAGGTGATGGTGGCACCTCGTCCCCTCGATCCCCTGGTGCTCTACCTGGCCGCCACGCCCCATTCAGCCAGTGTCACGTTGGTGGCCATTAGGGAGGAGCGCCAGGCCAAGAGCCTGCCACATAATGCCGCTCCTCCAGCCGGGACGGTGCGGCGGCAAGACGGTACCGCTCAAGGTACGACAACGCATGCGGGAGATCAGGCCCTACGAGATGGAGTTTCTAGGCTAGTGGAGGCCATGATGGGTGACCAAGCTCCTGAAGCCCCCACACTTCCGGAGGCACCACAACCTCCGGAGGCCGCAGGCCTCACCGATGCTACTACCCTCGTAGAGCACCCGGTGCACTTCATCAGCATGGTGTTACGGGACGCAAGAGCACGATACCCCATGCCGCAGAAGCTCCTGCTCACGCTCCTGGTGGCCTCACGCAAGCTGCGTCATTACTTCCAAGGCCACCCGATCAAGGTTGTCTCGGCCTACCCACTGGAGAGGGTACTCCGAAGCCCCAACATTGCGGGAAGAGTCGCAGAGTGGAACATCGAACTGCAAGCATTTCAACTGGAGTTCAGCATGACCCGGGTCATCAAGGGAGCCACCCTCGCCGACTTCATGGTAGAATGGACCGATGCTCCGGAGCCCGAAGCAGGTGAAAGCCAATCCCTCTCGCTAGGAAGTGAAGCACCAGATGGCTGGATCATGTACTTCAACGGTGCCTTTGCATGCCAAGGCGTGGGGGCTGGAGTCGTGCTCGTCTCGCCCACTCAAGACAAGCTCTACTACACCGTGCAACTCTGCTTCCAGCGGGGCGAGAAGGTCTCCAACAACATCACAGAGTACGAGGGTTGATTGCCGCCTCAAGGCTGCGGCGGCCTTGGGGGTGAAGTGCCTCACCATCAAGGGCGACTCTCAGCTCCTCGTCAACTTCTCCAACAAGGTATACGAGCCAAAAGACGAGCACATGGAGGCATACCTCGCAGAGGTATGCAAAATGGAGAAGCAATTCTTGGGCCTAGAACTGCAGCATCTGCTCCGCGACACAAACAAGGAAGCGGATGATATCCCCAAAAGGGCATCAAGGCGACAGCCCCAGGAGCCTGGCGTCTTCGAGGAGCGACTCTTTAAGCCTTCAGCAGCCCCTCCAGCTACGGGGCCTACGCCGCATCAGGAGGAGCTCCCACCACCACCAACCTCAGGAGCTCCCGTTTGTGGCCCGACCACAGGAGCGCACCTGCTCCTTGCGCTTGAGACTCGGGAGGGGTGCTAGACTGAAGAATTCAAGGCATACCTGCTGCGGGGGACATTGCCGGAGAAGGAGGACGCAGAGCGCGTGGCCTGGCAAGCTATGGTGTATTGCATCGAGGACGGTGAGTTGTACAGGAAATGACCAAATGATGATTCTTTATGATGCATCTCCAGGAAACAGGGGGGCGAGCTGCTAGTTGACATACATGGCGGGGACTGTGGGCATCACTCGTCGTCGCACACCCTGGTTGGCAAGGCGTTCCGTAGCGGATTCTACTGGCCCGCGGCACTCAGCAATGCAACCGAGCTGGTGAAATCCTGCGAGGCTTGCCAGTTCCACACCAAGCAAATCCACCAGCCTACTCAGGGCCTCCAGACCATCCCACTCTCGTGGCCATTTATGGTCTGGGGGCTGGATATCCTGGGTCCATTCCCTCGAGCACCAGGGGGCTACCGCTACCTCTACGTCGTCATCGACAAGTTCACCAAATGGGCGGAGGTGGAAGCCGTCAGCACCATCCCAGCTGGGTTGGTAGTTAAGTTCATCAAGGGCCTCGTGAGCCGGTTTGGAGTCCCTAACCGCATCATCACCAACAATGGCTCGCAGTTCACTAGCAATCTCTTCAAGACATATTGTGCTAACCTTGGAACGCCGATTTTCTACGCTTCGATGGCACACCCCAGGAGAAATGGCCAAGCCGACCACGCCAACGCGGAGGTCTTGAGAGGCCTCAAGACCAGGACCTTCAAGAAGAAGCTCAAGGCCTGCGGCAGGGGTTGTCATGACGAGCTCCAGTCCGTGTTGTGGTCCATCCGCACCACCGCCACCAAGCCAACAGGCGAGACCCCATTCTTCCTCGTCTACAAAGCAGAAGCGATTCTCCCACACGAGGTCAGGCATTGCTCCGCGCGGGTCCTGGCGTTTGATGAGACATAGCAGGACGCCATGCGGGGGATGGACCTCGTGCTGGGGGAGGAACGCCGCTGCCAAGACTTGTTTCGAGCAGCCAGATACCAGCAGGCGTTGCGACAGTGCCACTGCCGCAGCGTCCGCTCCATGATGCTCGAGGTAGGCGATCTCGTCCTAAGGCGGGTGCTCTCTAGGGAAGGGTTGCATAAGCTCTCACCCATGTGAGAGGACCCGTTTAGGATTGCCCGCGTTTCCAGGCCTGGCGCTGCGCGCCTGGAGACGCAGGACGGGATCCCCATCCAGAACGCCTGGAACATTCAACACCTCCGGAAGTTCTACCCATGAAGCAAGGCCTAGTGCCTGTGAAGGTCTCCGCTCATGACACACTCACGTAATAATGAGTGGGGCTGTACATGCCCCGGAGTCTCCGGAGCGCCGCCCTCGGGCCTCGGGGGCTCCCTCCCACGTCCTAGTGGCAACACTTAGCTCCACACTGGTGAGAATACTAGACTAGGTGCCGGAGGCGGCCGTTCATTTGCTTTCTATAGCTGGCTTGCCCCTTCTTTTTGTGAAGTTTGAAGTTCTAGTGTTTTTCGATGACTTGGTTGAACACCCTCTTCTCTCTGATTCTACCCTCGGTTCTTTGATTTGTGCTAGGGAGGGTAGCAGTTGCCCGACGCTCTCCCTCGTGCACCCCCCGAGGGGGCTGGACCGGTGTGCATGCGCATGCACTCCCCTAGTCTCCGCAGGGCGCCCTCGTTTGAGCTTGTGATCGGCGCACCCGCCCCTTCTTCTTGAATCCGTGCCCCACGGGTACCACGATGTGGTGCGCTAGGCCATGGCTAGCCCATGCTTGAGGCTTCGTGCAGGAAGGGATATGGATTTCTTAACAAAGCCTCGCGATGTCGCCCTAGTTGGCAACAGGGAAGCCCCACCAGATGCCAGGAGGCGCACGCCCTCACGAGATGAAAGCTACCCCAAATGTATCCAGCTAAGTTAATCCTCAATGCTTACGTAAGGCACACATCCCACAACACAACCTGGAAATGATAAAGACAGCATAAAGCGGCATAAGCATTACGGTTCATTACATGCCCTCGCAGGGCCATGCTACGTCTTGAGCTTACGTTGGTTTTCCCCGAAGAGGAAGGGATGATGCAGCAGAGTAGCGTAAGTATTTCCCTCAGTTTTTGAGAACCAATGTATCAATCCAGTAGGAGGCCATGCTCAAGTCCCTCGTACCTTCACAAAGCGATAGCTACTCGCAACCAACGCGGTTAGGGGTTGTCAATCCCTTCACGGTCACTTACGAGAGTGAGATCTGATAGATATAATATTTTTGGTATAAAGATGCAAAGTAAAAAGTAAAAGCAAAGTAAAAAAGCAAAGCAAGATTAAAGTGATGGAGATTGATATGATGAGAATAGACCCGGGGGCCATAGGTTTCACTAGTGGATTCTCTCAAGAGCATAAGTATTCTACGGTGGGTGGACAAATTACTGTTGAGCAATTGACAGAATTGAGCATAGTCATGAGAATATCTAGGCATGATCATGTATATAGGCATCACGTCCGTGACAAGTAGATCGAAACGATTCTGCATCTACTACTATTACTCCACTCATCGACCGCTATCCAGCATGCATCTAGAGTATTAAGTTAAAAATAGAGTAACACCTTAAGCAAGATGACATGATGTAGAGAGATAAATTCATGCAATATGAAATAAACCCCATCTTGTTATCCTCGATGGCAACGATACAATACGTGCCTTGCTGCCCCTTCTGTCACTGGGTAAGGACACCGCAAGATCGAACCCAAAGATAAGCACTTCTCCCATGGCAAGAACTACCAATCTAGTTGGCCAAACCAAACGGATAATTCGAAGAGACTTGCAAAGATAACCAATCATACATAAGATTCAAATATTATTCATAGATAGACTTGATCATAAACCCACAATTCATCGATCTCAACAAACACACCGCAAAAAGAAGATTACATCGAATAGATCTCCACAAGAGAGGGGGAGAACTTTGTATTGAGATTCAAAGAGAGATAAGAAGCCATCTAGCTACTAACTATGGACCCGAAGGTCTGAGGTAAACTACTCACACTTCATTGGAGAGGCTAGGATGATGTAGAAGCCCTCCGTGATGAAGGCCCTCTTCTGACGGAGCTCCGGAACAGGCCCCAAGATGGGATCTCATGGATACAGAAAGTTGCGGCGGTGGAATTAGGTTTTTGTCTCCTGTTCTGATCGTTTGGGGGTACGTAGGTATATATAGGAGGAAGGAGTACGTCGGTGGAGCACCGAGGGGCCCACGAGACAGGGGGCACGCCCTAGGGGGGGGGGGGCGCCCCCACCCTCGTGACCACCTCTTTGACCCCCTGGAGTAGGGTCCAAGTCTCATGGATCACGTTCAGTGAGAAAATCACGTTCCCGAAGATTTTATTCCGTTTGGACTCCGCTTGATATTCCGTTTATCCGAAACACTGAATTAGGCAAAAAAATAGCAATTCTGGGCTGGGCCTCCGGTTAATAGGTTAGTCCCAAAAATAATATAAAAGTGGGAAATAAAGCCCAATATAGTCCAAAACAGTATATAATATAGCATGGAGCAATCAAAAATTATAGATACGTTGGAGACATATCAGGCATCCCAAGCTTAATTCCTGCTCGTCCTCGAGTAGGTAAATGATAAAAAGAGAATTTTTTATGCGGAGTGCTACTTGGCATAATTTCAATGCAAATCTTCTTAATTGTGGTATGAATATTCAGATTAGAAAGATTCAAGACAAAAGTTTATATTGACATAAAAATAATAATACTTCAAGCATACTAAAAAAGCAATTATGTCTTCTCAAGATAACATGGCCAAAGAAAGTTATCCCTACAAAGTCATATAGTCTGGCCATGCTCCATCTTCACCACACAAAGTATTTAAATCATGCACAACCCCTATGACAAGCCAAACAATTGTTTCATACTCTAACTTTTTCAAAACTTTTTCAATCTTCACGCAATACATGAGTGTGAGCCATGGATATAGCACTATAGGTGGAATAGAATGGTGGTTGTGGAGAAGACAAAAAAGGAGGAGAAGATAGTCTCACATCAACTAGGCGTATCAACAGGCTATGGAGATGCCCATCAATAGATATCAATGTGAGTGAGTAGGGATTGCCATGCAACGGATGCACTAGAGCTATAAATGTATGAAAGCTCAAAAAAATAAACTAGTGGGTGTGCATCCAACTTGCTTGCTCACGAAGACCTAGGGCAATTTGAGGAAGCCCATCATTGGAATATACAAGCCAAGTTCTATAATGTAAAATTCCCACTAGTATATGAAAGTGACAACATATGAGACTCTCTATATGAAGAATATGGTGCTACTTTGAAGCACAATATATGAGACTCGCTATATCATGGTGCTACTTTGAAGCACAAGTGTGGAAAAAAAGGATAGTAGCATTGCCCCTTTTTATTTATTTTCCCTTTTTTGGGCCTTCTTTTTTTGGCCTTTCTCTTTTTTTGGGGACAATGCTCTATTGAATGATGATCATCACACTTTTATTTATTTACAACTCAATGATTACAACTCGATTCTAAAACAAAGTATGACTCTATATGGATGCCTCCGGCGGTGTACCAGGATATGCAATGAATCAAGAGTGACAAGTATGAAGAAATTATGAATGGTGGCTTTGCCACAAATACTATGTCAACTACATGATCATGCTAAGCAATATGATAATGATGAATGTGTCATGATGAACTAGATGGTGGAAAGTTGCATGGCAATATATCTCGGAATGGCTATGGAAATGCCATAATAGGTAGGTATGGTGGCTGTTTTGAGGAAGGTATATGGTAGGTGTATGATACCGGCGAAAGGTACGCGGTATTAGAGAGGCTAGCAAAGGTCGAAGGGTGAGAGTGCGTATAATCCATGGACTCAACATTAGTCATAAAGAACTCATATACTTATTGCAAAAATCTATAAGTTATCAAAGCAAAGTATTACGCGCATGCTCCTAGGGGGATAGATTGGTAGGAAAAGACCATCGCTCGTCCCAGACCGCCACTCATAAGGAAGACAATCAATAAATAAATCATGCTCCGACTTCGTCACATAACGGTTCACCATACGTGCATGCTACGGGAATCACAAACTTTAACACAAGTATTCTTTAAATTCACAACTACTCAACTAGCATGACTTTAATATTATCACCTCCATATCTCAAAACAATTATCATGCTTCAATCTTTTCCTAGTATTCAACACACTCAAAAGAAAGTTTCACAAATCTTGAATACCAAGCATATTATTATTAAGCAAATTACCATGATATTAAGAGACACTCAAAATAATTTAAGTGAAGCATGAGAGATCAATAGTTTCTTTAAAACTAATCCACCACCGTGCTCTAAAAGATCTAAGTGAAGCACATAGAGCAAAATTATAACACTCAAAAGATACAAGTGAAGCACATAGAGCAAAATTATCTAGCTCAAAAGATATTAGTGAAGCACATAGAGCAAAACTACTTAGCTCAAAAGATATAAGTGAAGCACATAGAGCAAAACTACTTAGCTCAAAAGATATAAGTGAAGCACATAGAGTATTCTATCAAATTTTAATTCATGTATGGCTCTCTCAAAAGGTGTGTACAGCAAGGATGATTGTGTCATACTAAGACACAAAGACACAAATAATACAAGACGCTCCAAGCAAAACACATATCATGTTGGGGAATAAAAATATAGCCCCAAGTAAATTACCGATGGAAGTGGACGAAAGAGGGGATGCCTTCCGGGGCATCCCCAAGCTTTGACTTTTTGGTGTCCTTGGATTATCTTGGGGGTGCCATGGGCATCCTCAAGCTTAGGCTCTTTCCACTCCTTGTTCCATGATCCATCAAAAGAATTCACCCAAAACTTGAAAACTTCACAACACAAAACTCAAAATAGAAAACTCATGAGCTCCGTTAGCGAAAGAAAACAAAAGACCACTTCAAGGTACTGTAATGAACTCATTATTTATTTATATTTGTGTTAGACCTACTGTATTCCAACTTCTCTATGGATTATAAACTATTTTACTAGCCATAGATTCATCACAATAAGCAAACAACACACGAAAAACAGAATCTGTCAAAAACAGAACAGTCTGTAGTAATCTGTAGCTAGAGCAAGATCTGGAACCCCAAAAATTCTAAAATAAATTGCTGGAAGTGAGGAATTCATCTATTAATCATCTTCAAAAAGAATTAACTAAATATCACTCTTCAAATAAAAATTACAGCAGTTCTCGTGAGCGCTAAAGTTTATGTTTTTTACAGCAAGTTCAACAAGACTTTCCCCAAGTCTTCCCAACGGTTCTACTTGGCACAAACACTAATTAAACACAAAAAACACAACCAAAACAGAGGCTAAATAATTTATTTATTACTAATCAGGAGAAAAAAGCAAGGAATAAAAATAAAATTGGGTTTCCTCCCAACAAGCGCTATCGTTTAACGCCCCTAGCTAGGCATAAAAGCGAGGATAGATCTAGGTATTGCCATCTTTGGTAGGCAATCCATAAGTGTCTATCATGATAGTTTCATATGGTAATTTTATTTTCTTTCTAGGAAAGTGTTCCATTCCCTTTTTTAATGGAAATTGAAATATAATATTCCCTTCCTTCATATCAATAATCGCACCAACCGTTCTAAGGAAAGGTCTACCAAGAATAATAGGGCGAGAAGGATTGCAATCTATATCAAGAACAATGAAATCTACGGGCACATAATTCCTATTTGCAACAATAAGAACATCATTAATCCTTCCCATAGGTTTCTTAATAGTGGAATCTGCAAGATGCAAGTTTAGAGAGCAATCATCAAAATTACAGAAATCTAGCAAATCACACAAAGTCTTGGGAATAGTAGAGACACTAGCACCCAAATCACACAAAGCATAAAACTCATGATCTTTAATTTTAATTTTAATAGTTGGTTCCCACTCATCATAGAGTTTTCTAGGGATAGAAACTTTCAACTCAAGTTTTTCTTCATAAGATTGCATCAAGGCATCAACAATATGTTCGGTGAAGGCTTTATTTTGACTATAAGCATGTGGAGAATTTAGCACGGGTTGCAACAAGGAAATACAATCAATTAAAGAGGAACTTTCATAATTAAATTCCTTGAAATCCAATATAGTGGGTTTAGCAACATCTAGATTTTTATTTCTTTCAATCCCACTTTCATCAATTTCATCATTAAGATCTAAATACTCCGAATTTTTAGAACGCCTTCTAGGTAAAGGAAGATCATATTCAGTTTCATCAAGATTCATATTGCAAAACAAAGATTTAATAGGGGACACATCAATAACTTTTAGATCTTCATCTTGATTTTCATAGGAATCCAGTTTAGCAGCCATCTTATTAACTAAGGTGGCTTGCATATCCGAAATTTCAGCAGTCATTTTTTCTAGACGAGCAATTTGGGATCTTATACCATCAAATTCTTTAGACATATCATCTAGCTCTTTATTCATATAACTCATAAAACATTTTTGTTCCTTAAACCTGTTTCTAAAGAAATTATTATGCTCAAATTGCAAAACCATAAACTTCCTGATGTTGGTTTCGATCTCCTCTAACCTTTTAAGGTTAAGATCACCAAATCTCGGTTGAGCCATCGCGACAAACAAGCAATCTAACACACGAGCAAACAAAAAGGGAAGCGGTCAAAAAGAGGCAAATAGAGAGGTAGGATAGAGAGAGAGGGCGAATAAAACGACAAGGGTGAATTGGGGGGAGAGAAAAACGAGAGGCAAATGGCAAATAATGTAATGCGGGAGATAGGGATTGCGATGGGTACTTGGTATGTTGACTTTTCGCGTAGACTCCCCGGCAACAGTGACAGAAATCCTTCTTGCTATGTCTTGAGCTTGCGTTGGTTTTCCGCGAAGAGGAAGGGATGATGCAGCAAAGTAGCGTAAGTATTTCCCTCAGTTTTTGAGAACCAAGGTATCAATCCAGTAGGAGGCCACGCTCAAGTCCCTCGTACCTGCACAAAGCGATAGCTACTTGCAACCAACACGATTAGGGGTTGTCAATCCCTTCACAGTTACTTACGAGAGTGAGATATGATAGATATAATATTTTTGATATTTTTGGTATAAAGATGCAAAGTAAAAAGTAAAATCAAAGCAAGATTAAAGTGATGGAGATTGATATGATGAGAATAGACCCGGGGGCCATAGGTTTCACTAGTGGCTTCTCTCAAGAGCATAAGTATTCTACGGTGGGTGAACAAATTACTGTTGAGCAATTGACAGAATTGAGCATAGTCATGAGAATATCCAGGCATGATCATGTATATAGGCATCACGTCCGTGACAAGTAGATCGAAACGATTCTGCATCTAGGCCCACAAGGGGCCCACGAGGCAGGGGGTGCGCCCTAGGGTGGGCGCCCCCCACCCTCGTGACCTCCTCTTTGACCCCCTGGAGTAGGGTCCAAGTCTCCTGGATCACGTTCGGTGAGAAAATCACGTTCCCAAAGATTTTATTCCGTTTGATATTCTGTTTATCCAAAACACTGAAATAGGCAAAAAAAACAGCAATTCTGGGCTGGGCCTCCGGTTAATAGGCTAGTCCCAAAAATAATATAAAAGTGGAAAATAAAGCCCAATATAGTCTGAAACAGTAGATAATATAGCATGGAGCAATCAAAAATTATAGATACGTTGGAGACGTATCAGGCCACATACTTGTTTCTTGTGATACAGGAGGAGAGGAAAGGAAGGGATAGGCAAAAGCGGCTCCTGCGACACGACTGCTCACGGGGATCGGCCCCGGACTTAGCCGGATCCCTCCTCGCGCTTCACTGAGGCGCGACAGCGGGACTACCCGCCACCGTCCTTGAAGCGAGCCCGACGACGGGGTGGCTACTCGTAGCCTCCACTGCTGCAGCTTTCGTTGGAGGAGGAGCTGCCGTAGCTGGGTGAGCCACAGTCGTTGCCAAGGGCGAGTTCACCCTCATCCTCGTCATAGCCGTCGCCAAGCCTGACCACTTCGTCACCATCATTGTCTTCAGGGCAGCACCCGGCGCGGCGACCATCTTCCTCGAACACCCTCACGAAGACGGTCGCATCACCATCGTACTTGAAGTGGAGGGTGCACCGCCGGCTCAGACCGCACGCACGGGCAAACGTCTGCCAAACGCGGGCCAGGGCTACGTTGCCCGTGACGGAGACCTCTACCGCAACCCACGAAGCCTTGCTGTAGCAATCGTTGGCCTGCAGCCAGAGGCCGCCAGGACCCGGGGCTGGCAGCTCACCAGCAAAGGAGCGCGGAAGCTGAGGCCAAGTGTTGGCCGAGTTCTCCGACCACACGATGAACTCCGGTAGAATCTCCACCGAGTGGAAGTGCGACCAAGGAGGCCGTGCGACCATGGCGTGCCTCCCTTCGTGGACAGGGCTGCCGCATCTCGGGCGGCTTCCACCACGCTAAGAGACGCCACCGCGGCCGCCAGGGACAACGCCGGACCCCGAAGAAGTTCGCCCGCGCCCACGAGGGACCGCAATGGGGGTTGTGGCGTGCTTGCAGGGGCAGCCACTCCCCCTCTTAGGAGGTGGTGAGCTAGGCCCCTTCTGGCGAGCTTTCCCCTTCTCTGCGGCAGAGAACCTCTTCGCTGGCACCATGGGTGTCGCGGCAAGACAATGGGGGAAGGAGAAAGAAGAAGAAGCAAGCGGAATGGAGAAAGAGATGAGCAACAGAGGCTCCGCCCCTCTCCTCATTAATAGCCAGAGGGAGGCCAACCGCCAGCCTCCATGATCTAAGGTAATGATGGTTTTTCCTTTGCAAGCAGCAGGGTCTCATCAAGTTGGGCAGTTG
The DNA here is from genome assembly GCF_002162155.2 of Triticum dicoccoides. Classification (NCBI taxonomy): domain Eukaryota; kingdom Viridiplantae; phylum Streptophyta; class Magnoliopsida; order Poales; family Poaceae; genus Triticum; species Triticum dicoccoides. The sequence goes on from NC_041386.1 coordinate 90,568,938, forward strand.
CTGAGGCAGCGTGGGAAAGCGGAGACGCCCACGACCTATCAATCGCCATGCGTCAATCGAGGACGCATGCTATTGGGGCCCGCGGTGCTCCGCACTTGCCCTTTAGCTTCGCCTCGAAGCCAAGTCCGAGCGCGCCTTAGGCCCGGGGGCTACTGTCGGCATCCTGGGAACGGGGTACCCAGACTTGCCTGCCTGCAGCCCAGGGCGTGGTTCCACCAGCAGCCTGGTACGACCCATCTTTATCAGCAACCACTCAAGACCCTCACGAGGCGGACGACACCAAGACCTCCTAGGGGCAGCCTTGCTAGGCTGGCTCCCGAGGAGCAAAAATATCTATGCAAGGGGCACCTTGCGAGGTCCGCGTGACATGAGCCATGACGACCAAGGCCAGGCGGGCGCCAGTGGGCACAGGGTGCCATTTGCCTCTTTGGTGCTAAAGGGGCAAGCGCAGGTGAGGAGTCCCGAGGCATTAGGCAAAGGTTTCCATATCGGTGCAACGAGACCAAGACCAACAGGATGGCAGTACGGAGGTCACTGTGGAGCCCACGACGTCACCACCAGAGCCTTTGTCAGGCGAAGACCACCTTTTGTCAGGATAACTTGTACTAGTTGTCTCCCTTCGAAATTGGCCGTTGTGGGATCGCTTCCCGCCTAAACATTTGGGAAGAGGACCAGGGCCTCTATAAATAGGACTAGCCACCACCTTAGCAGGCCACGGATCATTCAGACCATCCTCACACACACAAGCTCGCCGAGCTCAAGAACACCTCTCCTCAGGAGGCTATTCATCCCTTGTACTAGTTCATCTCAGCCTACGAGGCAATCCACCACACCACACTGGAGTAGGGTATTACACCACAACGGTGGCCCGAACCAGTATAAACCCTCGTGTCTCTTGTTCTTTGGGTTCGTCGAGCTAGGCTTTGTGATCGTTGAGAGAGCGAGCTAGGGGGAGAGAGATCTTCATGTGCACCCCAGTGTTCGAACCTCAAGGGTTTGCCGGAACCCGTAATCCAACAGAATCTAACTAGTTATGAAGCATAAGTGAATATCCTTTACATGATATGAGATGCAGACAAAGACATATCTAGATTTGAAAGTATAGGAACCACTTTTGGTTGAAGTGGATGGATTTTACGGATCAAAAAGATAGTAAAAAGTGAGATTTAATTACCACTAACGAACTGCTAGACGAGGGAAGCCAAGCAGTTCAATCTCCCACACCCTAACGAGGGTTTGAGCGAGGTGGTGAGGTGGAAGAAAATATAATGACCCTGCGGTGTGGATATTTATAAGGTAGAGGGCTGCACAGCGTAATTACGCAGGTGCCCCTGGCGGTTCACATCTGATGGACACGTGGCGTGCATACAACTCATTGAAAGTTGTTCCATGTTCCCATGCACGCCTGGTTTGTCGGGTGGTCGTTCCAGCTTTTCCGGGATTCAGGCCAAAGATATATATCATTGAATGCAGTTTTAAATGTGTGTCTCTGTATCTTTAGCTGACAAGGATGCAGTGAAGACATTCGACAAGTTTCAACAGAATGCATATGACTAGATAGATGGAGTTTGAGGAAGAAGCACGGAAGGGGTTAGTGTCTGATCACATGCACTTAGTTCGGAAAAAATGGCAAGTTTGAAGGCATAGCTATAAGTGAATGTTGTAGAGGACATAACACCATATATAGAGGACATAACACCATATAGATCAAACGACTAAATCAACATTGCGAAGATAATCCATGAAAATAAATCAATGTTGAAGACAAACCAAATGCAAATTTAATGCAATCATGACGCCAAAAAAAATCTTCGAGAAGGTTTGGTGGTGGCGTTACCCACCATATAGGAAGTATTAGACCCAGACACGGCGCACAATTATCATGGCGCTCTGAAGTCAAATTCCGCATTAATGTATTCACACATAGAGTGTATGTATTCATTGATTGAAGATATATGTCACTTTGTGTGTTGCACATCTAAGTCATCAACATACATAAGTGTTAGGATGTGTGTCCAATCACAGGTCATTTGAGGATTCTAAGATATTTAGCTCACACCGCAACTTGCAAAACCTTTTCTCATCCAAGGGCTTTGTGAAGATATCCGCCAATTGCTCTTCAGTGTTGACATGAATAATATCAATATCTTCCTTCATGACATGATCTCTGAGAAAGTGATGACAGATCTGAATGTGCTTTGTCTTCGAGTGTTGAACTGGGTTGTTGGCAATCTTGATGACGCTTTCATTGTCACAGTAGAGTGGCACATGCTTCAGGTGGATGCCATAGTCCTTGAGAGTTTGCTTCATCCATAGAAGCTGAGCGCAACAAGATCCAGCAGTAATGTATTCAGATTCAGCAATAGAGAGGGATACGCAGTTTTGCTTCTTTGAAGACCAACAGACAAGAGATCATCCAACAAAGTGACATGTTCCTAATGTGGACTTGCGATCAACCTTGTCACCAACATAATCAACATCTGAGAATCCAACGAGATCAAACTCTGAGCCCTTTGGATACTATAATCCTAGTGTTGGGGTGTAAGCCAAATATCGAAGAATTCACTTCACAACTAAGTGATGCAATTCCTTTGGTGCCGCTTGGAATCGGTCACACATGCAAATGCTAAGCATTATCTCTGGCCTAGATGCACATAAGTAGAGTAAAGAACCAATCATGGAGCAGTATACCTTTTGGTCAAACTCTTTACCATTGTCGTCGGGGCCTAGATGACTTTTGGTTGGCATTGGCGTCGTGTACCCTTTGCGGTCTTGCATTCCAAACTTCTTCAGGCAATCTTTGAGGTATTTTTCTTGTGATATGAAGATGCCATTACTCTGTTGACGGATTTGAAGACCAAGGAAGAACTTCAGCTCATCCATCATTGACATCTGATATTGATGTTGCATCATATGCCCAAAATCATCACTGTATCTCTTATCAGTGCAGCCGAAGATAATGTCATCCACATAGATTTGGCATACAAATAGTTCACCATCATATGTCTCCGTGAAGAGTGTAGGATCTAGGGAACCAGGTTTGAAGCCTTTGCTCTTCAGGAAGTCTTTGAGTGTCTCATACCAAGCTTGAGGTGCTTGTTTGAGGCCATACAGTGCCTTGTTGAGCTTGTATACCATGTCAGGACACTTTGGGTCTTCAAAGCCAGGTGGTTGTGCAACATACACTTCTTCTTCAATTTTTCCATTGAGAAAGGCACTATTTACATCCATTTGGTACAGAAGAATGTTGTTGTGGTTGGCATAGGCTAACAGAATGCGAATAGATTCAAGCCTAGCCACAGGAGCAAACGTTTCATCGAAGTCAATCCCTTCAACTTGAGTGTAACCTTGAGCGACGAGACGGGCTTTGTTTCTGACAACTTGACCATGCTCATCTTGTTTGTTGCGATATATCCATTTGGTGCCAATGATATTGTGCTTGCAAGGATCGGGATGCTTCACTAGCTCCCAAACATTGTCCAGCTCGAACGGTTGAAGCTCTTCTTGCATAGCTTGAATCCTTGCAGGTTCCATGAAGGCTTCATCAACTTTCTTGGGTTCAGATATTGAGACAAATGCAAAGTGCCCACATCAATTTCCAAATTGTGTTGCTCTTGAACGAGTGAGTGGACCGGGTGCATTAATGCTATCAATTATCTTCTCAATATGTACTTCGTTTGCAACACGTGGATGGACTAGACAAAGATTTTGCTCTTGCTGATTATTTTCTTCATCTTCAGCATTGGCTTTAGGCTGAGCAGTGTCTTCAGGTTGATTAGGTGCAGAAATGATGATTTCCTCTTTAGCCTAGGCCCCCGAAGGTAAGATTTCTCCAGTACCCATAAGCTTGATAGATTCACTAGGTGAGGCTTCATCTAGCACATTTGGTAGGTGCTCTCTTTGCGAGCCGTTAGTCTCATCGAACCGCATACATCCACGGTTTCAACCACTTTATAGTGAAAGAGGTTGAAGACTTTGTAGGAGTGTGAATCCTTTCTGTAGCCCAGCATAAAACCCTTCATGTGCTTTCGGTGCAAATTTTGAAGTGTGATGTGGATCCTTGATCCAGCACCTAGCACCAAATACTCTGAAGTAGCTGACGTTTGGCTTCTTACCAGTCAGGAGCTCATATGATGTCTTCTATAGGAACTTGTGAAGATAAACACGGTTGATGACATGGCATGCAATATCAATAGCTTTAGGCCAGGACTTCCTTGGGGTCTTGTACTCATCAAGCATCGTCCGTGCCATTTCAATGAGGGTTCTGTTCTTGCGCTCCATGATGCCATTCTGCTGAGGTGTGTATGGAGCTGAGAACTCATGTGAGATGCCTAATGTATCAAGATAAGTGTCGAGGCCAGTGTTCTTGAATTCAGTGCCATTGTCACTTCTGATGTGCTTGATCTTGATGCCATAGTTGGTCATGGCGCGATTCGCGAATCATTTGAAGACATCCTGCACTTCATTCTTGTAGAGAATTATGTGCACCCATGTATATCTCGAGTAATCATCAACAATGACGAAGCCATAGAGGCAAGCAGTGGTAGTGAGGGTAGAGTAGTGAGTAGGGCCAAATAAGTCCAGGTAAAGCAGCTCGAAGGGACGTGTCGTCGTCATGATTGTCTTTGAGGGATGCTTGGCCCTAGTCATCTTTCCAGCTTCGCAGGCACCACATAGATGATCCTTCTTGAACTTGATGCCCTTGATGCCTATGACATGCTTCTTCTTCGCGAGAGTGTGCAAGTTCCTCATGCCAGCATGCCCTAGCCTCTAATGCCAGAGCCAGCACTCTGAAGATTTTGCTAGAAGACATACGTGTTGGGGAACGTAGTAATTTCGAAAAAATTCCTATGCACACGCAAGATCATGGTGATGCATAGCAACGAGAGGGAAGAGTATCATCCATGTACCCTCGTAGACCGTAAGCGGAAGCGTTATGGGAACGCGGTTGATGTAGTCGAACGTCTTCACGATCCGACCGATCCAAGTACCGATCGCATGGCACCTCCAAGTTCAGCACACGTTCAGCTCGATGACGTCCTGATAACCCACAAGTATAGTGGATCACAATAGTTTTTGAGGGTAGAGTATTCAACCCAAATTTATTGATTCGACACAAGGGGAGCCAAAGAATAATCTCAAGTATTAGCAGCTGAGTTGTCAATTCAACCACACCTGGAAACTTAATATCTGCAGCAAGGTATTTAGTAGCAAAGTAATATGATAGTAGTGGTAACGGTAGCAAAAGGTAATGGTAGCAAATGTAATGTTTTTGGGTATTTTGTAGTGATTGTAACAATAGCAATGGAAAAGTAAATAAGCGAAGAACAATATATGGAAAGCTCGTAGGCAATGGATCGATGATAGAGAATTATGCCGGATGTGGTTCATCATGTAACAGTCATAACATAGGGTGACACAGAACTAGCTCCAATTCATCAATGTAATGTAGGCATGTATTCAGTATATAGTCATACTTGCTTATGGAAAAGAATTTGCATGACATCTTTTGTCCTACCCTCCCGTGGAAGCGGGGTCCTAGTGGAAACTAAGGGATATTAAGGCCTCCTTTTAATAGAGTACCGGACCAAAGCATTAACACAAAATGAATACATGAACTCCTCAAACTACGGTCATCACCGGAAGTGGTCCCGATTATTGTCACTTTGGGGTTGCCGGATCATAACACATAGTAGGTGACTATAGACTTGCAAGATAGGATCAAGAACTCACATATATTCATGAAAACATAATAGGTTCAGATCTGAAATCATGGCACTCGGGCCCTAGTGACAAGCATTAAGCATAGCAAAAGTCATAGCAACATCAATCTCAGAACATAGTGGATACTAGGGATCAAACCCTAACAAAACTAACTCGATTACATGATAAATCTCATCAAACCCATCACCGTCCAGCAAGCCTACGATGGAATTACTCACACACTGTGGTGAGCATCATGAAATTGGTGATGAGGGATGGTTGATGATGACGATGGCGACGGATTCCCCTCTCCAGAGCCCCGAACGGACTCCAGATCAGCCCTCCCGAGAGAGTTTAGGGCTTAGCAGCGGCTCCATATCGTAACCGCGATGAATCCTTATCCTTTATTTTTTTTCTCCGAACACGAATATATAGAGTTGGAGTTGAGGTCGGAGGAGCTCCAGGGGGCCCACGAGGTAGGGGGCGCGCCCAGGGGGCAGGCGCGCCCCCACCCCTGTGGCTAGGGTGTGGGCCCCTGGTCTTGATCTTTTGCCAGTATTTTTTATTATTTCCAAAAAATCACTCCATGGAGTTTCAGGTCATTCTGAGAACTTTTGTTTCTGCACATAAATAACACCAGGGCAATTCTGCTGACAACAACGTCTGTCCAGGTTAGTTCCATTCAAATCATGCAAGTTAGAGTCCAAAACAAGGGCAAAAGTGTTTGAAAAAGTAGATACGACGGAGATGTATCAACTCCCCAAGCTTAAACCTTTGCTTGTCCTCAAGCAATTCAGTTGACAAACTGAAACTGATAAAGAAAAACTTTTACAAACTCTGTTTGCTCTTGTTGTTGTAAATATGTAAAGCCAGCATTCAAGTTTTCAGCAAAGATTATGAACTAACCATATTCACAATAACTCTTAGGTCTCATGTTTACTCATATTAATGGCATAATCAACTAGAGAGCAATAATAATAAATCTCGAATGACAACAATTTCTCAAAACAATCATAATATGATATGACAAGATGGTATCTCACTAGCCCTTTCTGAGACCGCAAAACATAAATGCAGAGCACCTTTAAAGATCAAGGACTGACTAGACATTGTAATTCATGGTAAAATAGATCCAGTCAAGTCATACTCAATGTAAACTAACAGTAATGAATGCAAAAGATAGTGGTGCTCTCCAACTGGTGCTTTTTAATAAGAGGATGATGACTCAACATGAAAGTAAATAGATAGGCCCTTCGCAGAGGGAAGCAGGGATTTGTAGAGGTGCCGGAGCTCGGTTTTGAAATAGAGATGAATAATATTTTGAGCGGTATACTTTCATTGTCAACATAACAACCAAGAGATGGCGATATATTCCATGCTACACACATTATAGGCGGTTCCCATACAGAATGGTAAAGTTTATACTCCCCCTCCACCAACAAGCATCAATCCATGGCTTGCTCGAAACAACAAGTGCCTCCAACTAACAAGAGTCCCAGGGGGAGTTTTGTTTGTAATTATTTTGATTTGATTTGCATAAAGCATGGGACTGGGCACCCCGGTGACCAGCCATTTTCTCGTGAGTGAGGAGTGGAGTCCACTCCTCTTGAGAATAACCCGCCTAACATGGAAGATACAGACATCCCTAGTTGATACATGAGCTATTCGAGTATACAAAACAGGATATTTATTTGAAGGTTTAGAGTTTGGCACAGACAAATTTACTTGGAACGGCAGGTAGATACCGTATATAGGTAGGTATGGTGGACTCATATGGAATAACTTTGGGATTTATGGGATTGGATGCACAAGCAGTATTCCCGCTTAGTACGGGTGAAGGCTAGAAAAAGACTGGGAAGCGACAAGCTAGAGAGCGACAACAGACATGAACATGCATTAAAATTAATCAACACCGAATGCAAGCATGAGTAGGATATAATGCACCATGAACATAAATATCGTAGAGGCTATGTTGATTTTGTTTCAACTACATGCGTGAACATGTGCCAAGTCAAGCCACTTGAATCGTTCAAAAGAGGATACCATCCTATCATACCACATCACAAGCATTTTAATAGCATGTTGGCACGCAAGATAAACCATTATAAGCTCCTAGCTAATTAAGCATGGCATAAGCAACTATAATCTCTAATTGTCATTGCAAACATGTTTATTCATAATAGGATAAATCAGGAATGATGAACTAATCATATTTACAAAAACAAGAGAGGTCGAGTTCATACCAGCTTCTCCCATCTCAACCAGTTCATCATATATCATCATAATTGCCTTTCACTTGCATGACCGAATGATGTGAATAATAATAATAATAGTGCGCGCACATTGGACTAAGCTGGAATCTGCAAGCATTCAATAAACAAGAGAAGACAAGGCAATATGGGCTCTTTTGTCAGATCAACAATAATGCATATAAGAGCCACTTCAACAATTTAATCATGGTCTTCTCCTATCGACCCTCAAAGAAAAGAAAAGAATTAAAACTATTTACATGGGAAATCTCCCAACAAGCAAAAGAAGAACATGAAATCTGTTTGGGTTTTCTTTTTAATTACTACTACGAGCACGGAAAGTAAACTAATTAAAAGCTACAACTAATTTTTTTCTTAAGGTTTATCAAACACACAAGAGGAAAGCAAAAAATAGAAAATAAACTAACATGGATGATACAATGAAAAAGTATGAGTGTGTGAACATGAATGTAATGTCAGTGGGAAATACGTACTCCCCCAAGCTTAGGCTTTTGGCCTAAGTTGGTCTAATGCCACGGATGGCCTGGCGGATATCCAAAGTTGTAGTTGGGGTCGTACTGAGTTGCATCAGTCATTGCATCGTGGGCTGCAGCTTGGAGGCGAGCTAGCTCAACCCTCCTCTTATACTCTTCTGCCTCCTCTCTGGTTATAAAATATCTCCCCTTTGCCTGAAAATCAAAGAAAGTAGAAGCAGGGAGAGCGACGTGATAGGTGCGTCGTTTTTCAAAGATTAGTCGGTATTGGAGGAACTGATCGTTCCTCTCAACAAACTAATGACGAACCATATCCTCATAATCCAAATAAGCAGGACGCAACTCAATATCATCCTCACGTATGGTTATACCAAGAAAATTAGCTATGCGGGTTGCATAAATTCCACCAAAGAAATCTCCATTAAATCTATTAAGATGCAACCTACGTGCAACAATGGCTCCCAAATTATAAGATTTTTCTCCTAACACAGCACTCCTAAGAATACTGAGGTCAGGGACGCACATGTGACATGCTTCATATTTACCATTAATGCATCTACCTATGAAGAGAGCAAAATAATGTATAGCAGGAAAGTGAATGCTCCCTATGGTAGCTTGTGATATATCTCTAGATTCCCCCACAATACTAGCAAGAAAATCTCTAAATTCAGATTTGCGAGGTTCACTAGCACTACCCCATTGTGGAAGTTTGCAAGCAGTGGTAAAGTCCTCTAAGTCCATATTGTAAGAATTTTCATAAAGATCAAACAAGACAGTTTGAGAATTACGTGAAGATGAAAATTCAAACCTCCTCACAAAGGAACTAGTGAGATAGTGGTACTGACGGCATTTTTCTGCCTCGAAGCTCACAAGATCAGCATTATGCAAATATGCGTTAAATTCTTCCTTAATTCCTGCTCGATCCATGAAGTCCTCTAAAGGCCATTCACAAGGCCGCACTGGAGCGTCCCTTGGCAGCTCATCATCAGCATCACGCATTGCAAGCCTGGGTCCTTGTTTCCTTGAAGAACCACCTTGGTACATTTTCCTAAACATATTTCTTCCTCTGAAAAATTTCTGAAACTTTTAGTAACTTCAAAATAAAAGTGAACCAAACTCAACAAAATTGATAGCAACTACTCCTACAAGAGCCTAGAGCCTAAATCATGCATCAAAACTACTTGGAACCATATAAATTTGACATGCAAGCTCAAGAACAGGGTCACCTAAGCAGCAAAAATATGCAATGAATAAAGCACTAGAACAAAAACTAATTGGACCATTGGAGGAGTCACATACCAAGGAACAATCCCTCAAAGCAGTTTTGTGAGAGGTGCTTTGAGCAAGGAGATCGAAAATCGCAGCAAAATGAGCTAGAACTCGTGCTTGAGTTGGATAATGGTGTTTGTGGGAGGAAGAAGGAGTGTGTGGGTGCAGGAATAAGTGGAGGAGGGCCACCGTGGGCCCACGAGGCAGGGGGTGCGCCCTCCACCATCGTGGCCAGGTGGATGCCCCCCTGCTGTGTTCTCAGTGCCAAATATTCTCAAATATTCCAGGAAAAAACATATTTAAATTTCAGGGCATTTGGAGAACTTTTATTTTCGGGGTATTTTTATATTGCACGGATAATCAGAAAACAGACAGAAATTACTATTTTTGCTTTATTTAATATAAATAATAGAAAGTAGAAAGAGGGTACAGAGAGTTGTGTTTTCTAAATTCATCCATCTCATGATCATCAAAAGGAATCCATTAACAAGGTTGATCAAATCTTGTTAACAAACTCATTCCGAATAACATGTAACCAGAGAATTTTCTAATAACACTTGGTTACCTCAACGGGGATATGCACATCCCCAATAATTAGAATATCATATTTCTTCTTGACAGTAGGAAGAGGAAATTCAAAACCTCCAATAGTGATTGTTGAAATATTTCCAATAGAATTGATACTGTGGACTTGAGGTTGTTTCCTCGGAAAGTGTACCGTATGCTCATTACCATTAACATGAAAAGTGGCATTGCCTTTGGTGCAATCAATAACAGCCCCTTCAGTATTCAAAAAGGGTCTTCCAAGAATAATAGACATACTATCGTCCTCGTGAATATCAAGAATAACAAAGTCCGTTAAAATAGTAACGTTTGCAACCACAACAGGCACATCCTCACAAATACCGACAGGTATAGCAGTTGATTTATCAGCCATTTGCAAAGATATTTCAGTAGGTGTCAACTTATTCAAATCAAGTCTACGACATAAAGAGAGAGGCATAACACTAACACCGGCTCCAAGATCACATAAAGTAGTTTTAACATAGTTTCTTTTAATGGAGCATGGTATAGTGGGTACTCCTGGATCTCCAAGTTTCTTTGGTATTCCACACTTAAAAGTATAATTAGCAAGCATGGTGGAAATTTCAGCTTCCGATATCTTTCTTTTATTAGTAACAGTTTCTTTCATATACTTAGCGTAAGGATTCATTTTGAGCATATCACTTAATCGCATACGCAAAAAGATAGGTCTAATCATTTCAGCAAAGCGCTCAATATCCTCATCATCCTTTTTCTTGGATGGTTTGGGAGGAAAAGGCATGGGTTTTTAAACCCATGGTTCTCTTTCTTTACCATGTTTCCTAGCAACAAAGTCTTTCTTATCATAACGTTGATTCTTTGATTGTGGGTTATCAAGATCAACAGCAGGTTCATTCTCTATATCATTATCATTGCTAGGTTGAGCATCATCATGAACGTTATCATTAACATTATCACTAGTTTCAGGTTCATTACCAGATTGTGTTTCAGCATCAGAAATAGAAATATCATTTGGATTCTCAGATGTTTCAGGAATTGGTTCACTAGAAGCATGCAAAGTCCTATCATTTTTCTTTTTCTTCCTTCTAGAAGGACTAGGTGCATCTATATTATTTCTCTGAGAATCTTGCTCAATTCTCTTAGGGTGGCCTTCAGGATACAAAGGTTCCTGAGTCATTTTACCAATTCTAGCAGCCACTCTAATAACATAGTCATTATTCATACTATTCAATTCATTGAGCAGATCATTTTGAGCTTTAAGTACTTGTTCTACTTGAGTGGTAACCATAGAAGCATGTTTACTAATAAGTTTAAGTTCACCTTTGACATTAGCCTTATAATCATCCAAGTGTTCAAGCATATCAGCACTGCGTTTTAATTCTCTACCAAAATAAGCATTGAAGTCTTCTTGCTTAACCATAAATTTATCAAACTCATCTAAGCATGGGCTAGCAAACTTAGTAAACTAGATAATACCCCGCGCGTTGCTGCGGGACATTTGTGTAGGACACCATTAGTAGGTTAACTTGTACCTTATTATTTTTCTAAGCGTGGAAGCATGAGGCATGTCAAATGGAAGGCAAGTACTGTCAAATGAAAACCAAATACTGACTAATAATTATTAGTAACTATTATTATTATACAATAAAAATTCCCATAGGATTTCCATGTCTGACAAACATGTGGAACTACAGCCATAATTTGGCCAATAGAGAGCAACTAATCTTCATAGAATATCATCAGATATAACTATATACAACAAATGGACATATGAAGGTTCTGGTAGCCTTAAACACTACATGTACATGCATGCTTGACAAATCTACGTGCATCCTTGCTTTAAGCTTTTTCTTAAGGTTCTGCTAGCCTTAAAAGCTATGTACATCGTGCAAAAAAATATGCACTTGACAGCTCCCTTGCTCCAAGCTTTCTCTGACAGTATGATTATTTATAGGCTATATGGCCTATTTTAAATGTCAGATAAGTGAACAAAAAAATTGGTAGATAGGTACAGGAGGGAAAAAGAGGTACAACCACAAATTTAGCAGGGGAATCCTTGGTTCAACTCACTTGGTAGTGTATTCAGCAGACTTGGAACAAATTGTTTACAAGATATATATGTTCTCCAGTTTTCCTAATAGGCAAGCAATGATGGCTGACAATATTAATACTCGTACTAAAGAAGAAACATGCATTAGTAACATAAGTAAACTGAGAGAAAGTGAAATCCACATGATCTTGGTACAACCCTCAAGATGATAGTTGGGTTCATCAACATGTTATTGGACAATGTCACGTCTTTAAACATCCAGAATATTTACCCCACGTAAATTCATTACTTACCTTCTTGTTTAAGCCATTATACATTCCCTAGACGTTCGAATAATCCAAATCTATCCAACAATAGAGCAGTTGTTGCGGGATCAAAGTAGTTTCTTACCAAGGAAGTCATATAAAGTTATGCACCAATAATAATGAAAGAAATAATATACCACGCTATATTTATTCTCAAAAGGAAACATTTAAATGTTTTAGTTTCTATCCAAGAAAGAAAGATAGAAGAAGCAGGATTGGGCATAGACCTACCAGATTGTATGATGGCCATCGTCCGTTCAGTCCTGTCATTCTTTGCAACCATGCCGCTTCATGGGCTGAGAGTCATTAAGATTGCTTCCATGACATGCAACCATTGTATGAGAAACTCTAATGCTTTTGAGGCCCTACCAAAATGACTAAAATTCAGATCCTAGCATATATTTATTTTATTGATTTACAACACTGGATGAAGGTGAAATTTGGTGGTCATTAGCATATATTGTGAATGTCCCGGTGCGCATGTTGTTGATTCTTGGCTATGATGAAAAGAAGAGGAGGATGGCATTAGTGATAAAGATATCAGTGGGTTCAAAATATATAAATAGTGAGAGGAATAAGTTGTTACCAAGGACATACAAAATTTTCAGATTTGAGTAGTAGACCAACAAGGAGCGTACATACCAAATCTTGCAGAATAGTTCTAGAGACCACGATTCAAGCGAAGGAACCCTATAGGCAATAATGATGTAGGAAACTGTTGTCAGGCCAAAATGTGACAGCCATAAAAGCCACAAACAGCATACTGAAATAGTTGATGAAAATCTAATCAGTGTGTTGAACACGTTAAGACGATCATCTATGAAAAAAGAGGATCACATGTTGATAAACATAAACTGCCCAACTTATAATTCCATGTGTAGATATACCTGGCAATCAAATTACTTGCCTCTATAGACTTGGTTGAAATGCTGCAATATTTACAGCTGACTAACAACCATGTGCAGAAACTTCACCCACTTTAGTATTAAATTTTGGCTAATAATTGATGTGCATGCCAGCAAGCAAGGATCCTGAAAAGTCAAAAAAGAAACTCAGGCATATTTTACCAATCCACCAGATGCTTATGTTGAACCTTGAAACACAGGACAATAAAAGTTGTAACCATTAGATCTGAAGGTAATACAATAATAAATAAACTGTATCACCGAGGGAACTGATACATGGAGAATCATAAGAAGTAGCCACCTCAAGTCTAAATGAGATATACAGGAATCTTAAGAACTGTGTGTTTTCAATGAATCCAACAGGATAAAGATTTGTAGGTGTATGTGCAAATCAATAAAAATAATGTTCAGATTTGGGTGCATGCATTCACTCGAGTCAATGGAATTCAGAGGAATGCAAAAAATTTATGTACATGGTTCCATAGCAGTGGATGTATTGACTCGTGTATGAACAAAGCAACAAACATATGAGAAATGGCATCTTATATACCTAGATCAGTGGCAAACCAGCAAGACAATAGATGAGGATTGGAGTCAGCGAGAGTGTAATCTGGACTAACCTGGTACATTAGAGATTTGTCCCACACGCCCCCATGGTAACCTGCTTCTCTTTCCCTCACAGCTGCCACACGCCCTATCCTTCTCGCCCCCCTCGGATCCGTCGAGCAGCGGCAGGTGCAAGGAGCCGAGCAGTGGCTGTTGGGCACAGTGCTAGCGGCCATCGATTTGGCGTGGATGGCAGCCTTGGAGCCGGCGACTTGAACAGGTGGAAGATTTCTTAGGTGAACCAAGAAGATGGGACCGGGAGGCTGGACTAGTTGGCAATTAAAAGAGGAAGTGGAAGAGGAAGTGGAAGAGGAAGGGGAAGAGGAAGAGAAAGAGGAAGTGGAAGAGGAAGAGAAAGGTGGAGCCAGTGCAAGGGGGATTGCAGTGCACTGGTTCAACCCATGAGCTGCAGATCTGGCCATCCGTGGTCCGCGGCGGAGGAATCAGATAAGGAGGTGGCTGACCACCGGCGAGGGAGGCTCGCGGCTAGAGGAGGAGTCAGAGTAGAAAAAATCACAGGATTCTCCTGGTCTGACCAGGGCGTGGCCGCGTGGGGAATGATTGAGACAGATTTTTTTTCCAAGTAAATGACCTCTGGAGGTGGGCTGTGTGGGACTTCATGATGTGTGACGTGGCTAGCTATGATTGGATGCTGACGTGTATACTTTGCATGTTGAGATAAATCAAGTAGTGGGGGTGAACTTCTTAAGTATATAGGATGGGATTTCAACTTTATCATGTATAGAGAGAGAATTTACCTTTACTACCTGTGTTGGGTTATCAAGACCATGTGTTTCTTCAATAAGTGATGGATTAAAACCATATATTTCTTCAACAGGCGATAAATTAAGACCATTTATTTCTTCAATAGGAGGTAAATTCTTAACATCTTCAGCTTTAATACCCTTTTCTTTCCTGGATTTCTTTACCTCTTACATATCTTCAGGACTGAGAAATAGAACACCCCTTTTCTTCGGAGTTGGTTTTGGAATAGGCTCAGGAAGCATCCAATTATTTTAATTTGTCAACATATTATTCAATAGAATTTCAGCTTCATCCGGTGTTCTCTCCCTGAAAACAGAACCATCACAACTATCCAGGTAATCTCTGGAAGCATTGGTTAGTCCATTATAAAAGATATCAAGTATTTCATTTTTCTTAAGAGGATGATCAGGCAAAGAATTAAGTAATTGGAGAAGCCTCCCCCAAGCTTGTGGGAGACTCTCTTCTTCAATTTGCACAAAATTATATATATCCCTTAAGGCAGCTTGTTTCTTATGAGCAGGGAAATATTTAGCAGAGAAGTAATAAATCATATGCTGGGGACTACGCACACAACCAGGATCAAGAGAATTAAAACATATCTTAGCATCACCCTTTAATGAGAACGGAAATATTTTAAGGATATAAAAGTAGCGAGTTCTCTCATCATTAGTGAACAGGGTGGCTATATTATTTAATTTAGTAAGATGTGCCACAACAGTTTCAGATTCATAGCCATAAAAAGGATCAGATTCAACCAAAGTAATTATATCAAGATCAATAGAGAATTCATAATCCTGCAGGATCATATTTCATTCTAGCATTCAGAGTTTTTTGTTTAAGCTTAGCTAATAATTTCTTAAGATCACTTCTATCATTGCAAGCAATAAAGTCTCTTTTAGTTTCTTCATCCATAACATAGCCCTCAGGCACAATAGGTAATTCATATTTATTAGGAGAGCCTTCATAATCACTTTCATCAGTATTATCATTTTCAATAATTTCATTCTCTCTAGCCCTAGCAAGTTGTTCATCAAGAAAATCACTGAGTGGCACAGTAGTATCAGGAATAGAAGTAGTTTCATCATAAGTATCATGCATAGCAGAAGTGGCATCATCAATAATATGCGACATATCGGAATTAATAGCAGAAGCAGGTCTAGGTGTCGCAAGCTTACTCAAAAGAGAAGGTGAATCAAGTGCAGAGCTAGATGGCAGTTCCTTACCTCCCCTCGTAGTTGAGGGATAAATCTTGGTTTTTGGATCTCTCAAGTTCTTCATAATGATAAGCAAATATAAATTCCAAGTGACTCAAAGAATAGAGCTATGCTCCCTGGCAACGGTGCCAGAAAATAGTCTTGATAACCCACAAGTATAGGGGATCGCAACAGTTTTCGAGGGTAGAGTATTCAACCCAAATTTATTGATTCGACACAAGGGGAGCCAAAGAATATTCTCAAGTATTAGCAGCTGAGCTGTCAATTCAACCACACCTGGATAACTTAATATCTGCAGTAAGGTATTTAGTAGCAAAGTAATATGATAGTAGTGGTAATGGTAGCAAAAGGTAACGGTAGAAAAAGTAATGATTTTGGGTATTTTGTAGTGATTGTAACAATAGCAACGGAAAAGTAAATAAGCGAAGAACAATATATGAAAAGCTCGTAGGCAATGGATCGGTGATAGAGAATTATGCTGGATGTGGTTCATCATGTAATAGTCATAACATAAGGTGACACAGAACTAGCTCCAATTCATCAATGTAATGTAGGCATGTATGACGAATATAGTCATACATGCTTATGGAAAAGAACTTGCATGCCATCTTTTGTCCTACCCTCCCGTGGCAGCAGGGTCCTAGCGGAAACTAAGGGATATTAAGGCCTCCTTTTAATAGAGTACCGGACCAAAGCATTAACTCATAGTGAATGCATGAACTCCTCAAACTACGGTCATCACCTGAAGTGGTCCCGATTATTGTCACTTCAGGGTTGCCGGATCATAACACATGGTAGGTGACTATAGACTTTCAAGATAGGATCAAGAACTCACATATATTCATGAAAACATAATAGGTTCGGATCTGAAATCATGGCACTCGGGCCCTAGTGACAAGCATTAAGCATATCAAAGTCATAGCAACATCAATCTCAGAACATAGTGGATACTAGGGATCAAACCCTAACAAAACTAACTCGATTACATGATAAATCTCATCAAACCAATCACCGTCCAGCAAGCCTACGATGGAACTACTCACGCACAACTGTGAGCATCATGAAATTGGTGATGGAGGATGGTTGATGATGACAATGGCGACGGATTCCCCTCTCCGGAGCCCCGAATGGACTCCAGATCAGCCCTCCCGGGAGAGTTTAGGGCTTGGCGGCGGCTCCGTATCGTAAACCGCGATGAATCCTTGTCCTTTATTTTTTTCTCCGAACATGAATATATAGAGTTGGAGTTGAGGTCGGAGGAGCTCCAGGGGGCCCACGAGGTAGGGGGCGCGCCCAGGGGGGTAGGCGCGCCCCCCACCCTCGTGGCTAGGGTGTGGGCCCCCTGGTCTTGATCTTTTGCCAGTATTTTTTTAATTTCCAAAAATATGCTCCGTGGAGTTTCAGGTCATTCCGAGAACTTTTGTTTTTACACATAAATAACACCATGGCAATTCTGCTGAAAACAACGTCAGTCCGGGTTAGTTCCATTCAAATCATGCAAGTTAGAGTCCAAAACAAGGGCAAAAGTGTTTGGAAAAGTAGATACGACGGAGACATATCACGTCCCACAAACTCCGATCCAGCAGAGCTTCACGGGAGAGTTCCGTCAACACGATAGCGTGATGACGGTGATGATGTTGCTACCGACGCAGGGCTTAGCCTAAGCACCGCTATGATATGATCGAGGTGTATTATGGTGGATGGGCACCGCACACGGCTAAGGGATCAATGATCAACTTGTGTGTTCTAGGGTGCCCCTGCCTCCATATATAAAAGAGCAAGGGGGGAGGCCGGCCGGCCCTGTACGGCGTTCCAGGAGATGGAGTCCTCCTCCTAGTAGGAGTAGGACTCCCCTCTTTCCTACTCCTGCTAGGAGGGGGAAAGGAAGGGGGAAGGAGAAGGAAACCCCCCCTTTCCTAGTCCAATTCAGACCAGAGGGCGAGGGGGCGCGCAGCCTGCCCTGGCCGGCCCCTCTCTCTCTCCACTAGGGCCCAACAAGGCCCATTAATCCCCGGGGGGTTCCGGTAACCCCTCCGGCACTCCGGTAAAATCCCGATTTCACCCGGAACTCTTCCGATGTCTAAATGTAGTCTTCCAATATATCAATCTTTATGTCCCGACCATTTCGAGACTCCTCGTCATGTCTGTGATCATATCCGGGACTCCGAACTACCTTCGGTACATCAAAACATATAAACTCATAATACCGATCGTCACAGAACTTTAAGCGTGCGGACCCTACGAGTTCGAGAACTATGTAGACATGACCGAGACATGTCTCCGGTCAATAACCAATAGCAGAACCTAGATGCTCATATTGGTTCCTACATATTCTACAAAGATCTTTATCGGTCAAACCGCATAACAACATACGTTGTTCCCTTTGTCATCAGTATGTTACTTGCTCGAGATTCGATCGTCGGTATCTCAATACCTAGCTCAATCTCGTTACCGGAAAGTCTCTTTACTTGTTTCCGTAATGCATCATCCCGCAACTAACTCATTAGTCACATTTCTTACAAGGCTTATAGTGATGTGCATTACCGAGAGGGCCCAGAGATACCTCTCCGACAATCAGAGTGACAAATCATATTGTTGATCTATGCTAACTCCACGAACACCATTGGAGACACCTGTAGAGCACCTTTATAATCACCCAGTTATGTTGTGATGTTTGGTAGCACACAAAGTGTTCCTCCATTATTCGGAAGTTGCATAATCTCGTAGTCATAGGAACATGTATAAGTCATGAAGAAAGCAATAGCAGTAAACTAAATGATCAAGTGCTAATCTAACGGATTGGGTCAAGTCAATCACATCATTCTCCTAAGGGTGTGATCCCGTTTATCAAATGACAACTCATGTCTATGGTTAGGAAACATAACCATCTTTGATTAATGAGCTAGTCAAGTAGAGGCATACTAGTGACACTCTGTTTGTCTATGTATTCACACATGTATTATGTTTATGGTTAATACAATTCTAGCATGAATAATAAACATTTATCATTAAATAAGGAAATAAATAATAACTTTATTATTGCCTCTAGGGCATATTTCCTTCAATACGACCAGTTGTGGTCCTGCGGAGAAATCTACCATATACAGATCGTCCTTTCGATATCCTTCGAAGACTAGAGATTTGTCAGATTCCATAAACACAAGGCGAAGATATTTTCCAAATATCAAAATCATGTTCAGGTCACCAAGCATTGAGACAGACATTAAATTGAAACCAAGGGATTCAACAAGCATGACTTTATCCATGTGCTGATTCCTCGAGATTGCAACTCTACCTAGGCCCAATACTTTGCTTTTACCAGTGTCAGCAAATGTGATGTGACTCTTGTCAGATGGACATAGGGTTGAATCTATAAGAAGACTTCGATCACCGATCATGTGGTTAGTGCATCCACTATCCATGATCCACTCAGAAGCCTTCAGTGTCGTACCCTACAGTGCAGTTGGGGGGATAGGCTTCACCAAGAGAAGTGTGAAGCATATACATTTGACGAACAAGTATATTATCAAAGTTCAAATCCTGGTTAGGGTAGATAGGATGTTTGTCAAGAAATCTTGGGATGAAATACATAGTAAGACCATTTTGGCATTTTATCTTGCGTCCCACAAGATGTTTTAGGTCCCCAACATAAATATCAGAAGCTTTTGATTTTTGGCTGGAGACCATTCCCTGCAAAAGAGAGTTAATTCTTCTTAACCACCCACATCTTAAGGGGTGGATTATAAGCAATGAGTCTAAGTGTAGCATCTGAGAATTTAGGCTTTGGAGCCCTAGAAAATAGCCTCGCAGGAGGTGAAAAATACTCATAAGAATAAGCATAATAGTTTGTGGTCTTATGAACATAGCGGTTTGATGAAACACGCTCATATTCATACGTCTGAGTATGGTTTCCCTGCAAAACATTTGCGTTAGGGTGACTCTGATGAATCCACTTTCTATATGAAGCCTTTGGTCTGGAGTTTTTCTTCTTTCGAGGTGGGGTCATGATGACATTGAAGGAAATATGCCCTAGAGGAAATAATAAAGTTGTTATTTATATTTCCTTATATCATGATAAATGTTTATTATTAATGCTAGAATTGTATTAACCGGAAACTTAGTACATGTGTGAATACATAGACAAACAGATTGTCACTAGTTTGCCTCTACTTGACTAGCTCATTGAATCAATGATGGTTATGTTTCCTAACCATAGACATGAGTTTTCATTTGATTAACGGGATCTAATCATTAGAGAATGATGTGATTGACTTGACCCATCCGTTAGCTTAGCACGATGATCATTTAGTTTTTTGCTATTGCTTTCTCCATAACTATACATGTTCCTATGACTATGAGATCATGCAACTCCCGAATACCGGAGGAATACCTTGTGTGCTACCAAACATCACAACGTAACTGGGTGATTATAAAGGTGCTCTACAGGTGTCCCCGATGGTGTTTGTTGAGTTGGCATGGATCAAGATTAGGATTTGTCACTCCGATTATCGGAGAGGTATCTCTAGGCCCTCTCAGTAATGTACATCACAATAAGCCTTGCAAGTGTAGCGACCAGACCTCAAATGTTCCAATCTCTGTGCTCAGATATCATCCCTGGATCAGTAATGCTGACACCACACAGTACTTGAAGGATTTATAACAGAGTAGCAATCACACACTTATTACATCGAGTGTCTCAAAAGAGAACTTATTACAATAAATATGGCTTAAGGCCATCTAATAACGATAACAACAGAAGGCTTGGAAGATAAGTGAGTCCATCAACTCCAACGGCATCACTGAGTATAGAACCACGACCTAAAAGCACCTTAACCATCGTCTGAAAAGTCTGCAACATTAACGTTGCAACCCGAAACGGGTCAGCACATGGAATATGCTGGCAAAGTAACACATAGAGAGTAATGGAATGAAATAGGCTATTCTATATGCATATTAGCCTGGTGGAAAGCTCTATGGTTACATTTTTGCGTAAAGCCAATTTTTCCCTACTGCAAAGGAATAAATTTTATTTAACTATCATGGCAGTTGTTAAACATTGAGAATGGTTGACAACATTCTCAATCCCAATTAAGCATCATCATTAAACAAAACCCAACAAAATTAATTTTAGAGTAACATGATGAGATTCACATGATAATCCAAGTACTAGATACTCAAGATGTCCATAACCGGGGACACGGCTAACCATGATTAGTTTATACACTCTGCAGAGGTTTGCGCACTTTTCCCCACAAGACTCGATCGCCTCCGTTTGATTTCTCGCACTACATGGTGTTTGAGAAACGGATGACCGAGACATAGTCTTTCAGAAGCGCTAGCACCTTACGATCGGGTGGACCGTTACACCTACTTTCCCCTACATCTGCTAGTCTGCCACTGTAAGTGTTCGCACAACTTAATCAACTATGTTAGAGCCCATAGTAGCTTGTGGCTGCACACGGAAGTTTCTAGCATGAATAATCTCATGATCCCTTTGAGCCTGGGTGGCGGTCCATAAAAAAACAGGCAATCGCTGGAATACCCGGGTGCCTCAATCCACCCAGATGTGTATTTAAGTTGCCACCTTAGATAAACCATTAATTTAACAATCTCACATCTGTCATGGATACACTCACCCAATCCACGTCTACTAGCATAGCATGGCATAATAAGCAAACGTAGAAGTAACTCCCAAAGGTTTGATAATAACAGGAAATAGGCACTACCTCAACTACTTCCCAAGCCCACAATTTAATTAGATCCTAATCATGCAATGTGTGAGGATTGATCTAATGCAATAAAAACTGGGTAATTGGAAGTATGATCAAAGTGTTACTTGCCTTGATGATGATCCGCAAAACCTAGCGATTCGAAGTAGCAAGCGGCGCACTCCGGGTACTCTATCACAAACAAACAAGCATACAATAAGTACTCAACAAATGCACAGGTAAAACTCGAATAAAAGATCTAACCAGAAAGTTCAACTTAAGAACTCCGGTTGGCAAAAAGAATCAAATCGAACGAAGCAACGAAAGACAAACGGCAAAAGAAACAGGCTTCATTTACTATTCTGGATCTAGGGAAATTTTTACAGTGGCAAAAACTTGTTTGAGTTGGTTAAACGGAAAGAGGGTTTCAAGACGAAACTCCAGGCGCTTGAATCGCCCAATTCCGATAAACGAGCGAAAAGTTAGACTAAAACGAAAAACGGATCAAGAATCGCGATCAGAAAAATCGCGGATTTAATCCGAGAAAAAGAAAAATGACGAACGTTCGTTAAAACAAACGAACGGACGAACACTCGCTAATTAAATAAACCGGAAAAACCGATCTATTTAAAAAAAACTGAAACTAAAAAAACCGAACAAAACCGACAGAAAACCGATCGGTTTTCTAAAAAAACGGCGGCGAAAAACTTCCTCCGGCGGCGGTGGATCCGGCGGTCCGGCAAGGCGGCGCGGCGGCGGTCCGGCGGCGGCGAGCGGCGCGGGCGACGAGGCGGCGAGGCACGGGCGACGAGGCAACGAGGCGGCGGGCGGCGGGCGGCGTGGGCGGCGGCGGCCTAGGGTTAGGGTTTCGGGGGCGGGGCGCGGCTGGGCTGGCCTCGGGCCTCGGCGATGCTATTTGAAGGCCCGGCCAGGCGGAGTCCTGGCCGGTTACGGCCCAAGGTTGGTTCGGACTTCTTTTTTTAAAATAATTACGCTCCGAAAAAAACAAAAGGAATACTAAACGGACTCTAAAATCCCGAAATGAATTTTCCCCGGCTTCTAAAATCAAGCCGCACAGGATGAACATTTATTTTAGGCCTAAATGCAATTTTGAAAAACGCGCATTTTTCCCTAATTCAAATAAAATAGCAAATAAAACCAAAATAAAATCTTATTTGATTTTTTATTAAATCCTCAATATTTCTTTATTTTGGAAAAGTCATTTTATTCCCTCTCTCATATTTTTGTAATAGAAATAATTGAAGACAAAATAAATAAAATCAAATGATCCTATTTTCAAAATTTGAGAAAACTCAAATATGAAAATAACGAAATCCCCAACTCTCTCCAAGGGTCCTTGAGTTGCGTAGAATTTTCTAGGATCAACAAAAATGCAATAAAATATGATATGCAATGATGATCTAGTGTATAACATTCCAAATTGAAAATTTGGGATGTTACAAACCTACCCCCTTAAGATGAATCTCGCCCTCGAGATTCGGGTTGGCTAGAATATAGGTGAGGGTGGTCCTTTAGCAATTTTTCCTCTCGCTCCCAGGTGGCTTCATCCTCCATGTGGTGGCTCCACTGAACTTTGCAAAACTTGATAACCTTGTTGCGGGTGACTCGACTGGCGTAC
Organism: Triticum dicoccoides; assembly: GCF_002162155.2. NCBI lineage: Eukaryota > Viridiplantae > Streptophyta > Magnoliopsida > Poales > Poaceae > Triticum > Triticum dicoccoides. The sequence goes on from NC_041386.1 coordinate 90,592,388, forward strand.
TCTAGAATCTTGACTGGTTTCTCCTCATAGGTCAAATCACTGTCCAACTGAATTGCTTCCAGTGGCACTGTATCACTCAGCGGTATATCAGCCATCTCTGCGTGGCACTTCTTCAACTGGGAAACGTGGAACACGTCGTGAACTCCTGACAATCCTTCGGGCAATTCCAACTTATAGGCTACTTCTCCCATACGCTCCAAAACTTTGTATGGGCCTACAAAACGTGGCACTAACTTTCCCTTAACTCCAAAGCGCTTAACTCCTCGAAGTGGAGATACTCGAAGATAAACTCGGTCTCCGACTTCGTAAACTGTCTCCTTGCGTTTAGAATCTGCATAACTCTTCTGCCTGGATTGAGCTACCTTGAGCCTATCGCGAATCAATTTCACTTTCTGTTCAGACTCCTTTATCAGATCCGGTCCAAACAACTGGCGGTCTCCAGCTTCATCCCAAGACAATGGGGTCCTGCACCTCCTTCCATACAAGGCTTCGAAAGGGGCCATCTTCAAACTGGATTGATAACTGTAGTTGTAAGAGAACTCTGCATATGGCAAATTCTCGTCCCAACTAGATCTGTAATCTAGCGCACAAGCTCTCAGCATATCCTCCAAAATCTGATTGACTCTCTCGGTCTGTCCATCTGTCTGCGGGTGGAAAGCTGTACTAAACTCCAGTCTGGTACCCAAAGTTTCATGCAACTGATTCCAGAACTTTGAGGTAAATTGGGTTCCTCTATCTGATACTATGCTCCTTAGAACTCCATGCAGACATACGATTCTGGTCTATATCTTTGCCAACTTTGCACTGATATAGGTGGTCTTCACTGGAATGAAATGAGCTACCTTTGTCAAACGATCGACTACAACCCATATCGAGTCATAGCCTGAACGTGTTCCGGGCAATCCTGCAATAAAATCCATGCCTAACTTATCCCACTTCCATTCGGGTGTCGTCAATGGCTGTAGCAATCCTGCTGGCTTTTGATGCTCTGCCTTTACTCTCTGACATACATCACAAACTGCTACATACTCCGCAATATCCTTCTTCATTCCGGTCCACCAGAAGGTGTCCTTCAAATCCAAATACATTTTGGTATTGCCTGGGTGAATCGAATATGGTGAATCATGGGTCTCTTGCAAAATTAACTTCCTGATCTCCGAATCATTTGGCACATAAACACGGTCTTCAAACCATAAGGTATCGTGCTCATCCTCACGAAATCCTTTAGCTTTTCCTTTGCTCATTTTCTCCTTAATAGAGGCAATCTCCTTGTCAGTCTTCTGGGCTTCTCTGATCTTATCCATCCAAGTAGACTGAATCTCCAATGCTGCTACATAGCCTCTCGGAACTATCTCCAAACATAGCTCACGAAGATTTTTGGCTAACTCCCTTGGTAAATTCCCCGTCATTAGTGTGTTGATGTGGCTTTTACGGCTCAACGCGTCAGCTACTGCATTAGCCTTTCCGGGGTGATAATGCAATTTCATATCATAATCCTTGATGAGCTCTGACCATCTCCTTTGCCTGAGGTTCAATTCTTTCTGCCTGAAAATATACTTCAAACTCTTGTGATCCGTGTATACCTCACAATGGTTTCCAATGAGAAAGTGTCTCCACGTCTTCAACGCATGCACTACGGCTGCTAACTCCAAATCATGCGTAGCATAATTCAACTCATGAGGTTTGAGCTGTCATGAGGCATATGAAACAACTCTTCCTTCCTGCATAAGCACTGCTCCAAGTCCTCGACGTGAAGCGTCACAATACACCTCATAATCCTTGGTCTGATCTGGCAAAATCAACACATGTGATGTAAACCAATGTTTCTTCAACTCCTGGAAACTGGCTTCACATTCCTCAATCCATATGAACTTGGTATCCTTTTTTCAACAACTCCGTCATAGGCTTCGCAATCTTTGAGAAATTCTCAATGAATCTCCGGTAGTATCCTGCGAGTCCAAGAAAACTCCGGATCTCTCCAACTGTTGTTGGGGCTTCCCAATTTGTCACAGTATCAATCTTAGTGGGATCTACTGCTATACCTTCTCCGGATATAACGTGTCCGAGAAATCCAACTTCTTTCAACCAAAACTCACGTTTGCTAAACTTGGCATATAACTGATGTTCTCTGAGCTTACCAAGTACCAAACACAAATGCTCCTTATGCTCCTCTTCATTCTTCGAATAAACAAGGATATCATCAATGAACACTACGACGAACTTGTTGGAAATATGCCCTAGAGGCAATAATAAAAGGATTATTATTATATTTCCTTGTTCATGATAATTGTCTTTTATTCATGCTATAATTGTGTTATCTGGAAATCGTAATACATGTGTGAATACATAGACACCAACATGTCCCTAGTAAGCCTCTAGTTGACTAGCTCGTTGATCAACAGATAGTCATGGTTTCCTGACTATGGACATTGGATGTCGTTGATAACGAGATCACATCATTAGGAGAATGATGTGATGGACAAGACCCAATCCTAAACATAGCACAAGATCGTATAGTTCGTTTGCTAGAGTTTTTCCAATGTCAAGTATCTTTTCCTTAGACCATGAGATCGTGTAACTCCCGGATACCGTAGGAGTGCTTTGGGTGTACCAAACGTCACAACGTAACTGGGTGACTATAAAGGTATACTACGGGTATCTCCGAAAGTGTCTGTTGGGTTGACACGGATCAAGACTGGGATTTGTCACTCCGTATGACGGAGAGGTATCTCTGGGCCCACTCGGTAATGCATCATCACAATGAGCTCAAAGTGACCAAGTGTCTGGTCACGGGATCATGCATTACGGTACGAGTAAAGTGACTTGCCGGTAACGAGATTGAACAAGGTATTGGGATACCGACGATCGAATCTCGGGCAAGTAACGTACCGATTGACAAAGGGAATTGTATACGGGGTTGCTTGAATCCTCGACATCGTGGTTCATCCGATGAGATCATCGAGGAGCATGTGGGAGCCAACACGGGTATCCAAATCCCGCTGTTGGTTATTGACCGGAGAGCCATCTCGGTCATGTCTACATGTCTCCCGAACCCGTAGGGTCTACACACTTAAGGTTCGGTGACGCTAGGGTTGTAGAGATATGAATATGCAGTAACCCAAAAGTTGTTTGGAGTCCCGGATGAGATCCCGGACGTCACGAGGAGTTCCGGAATGGTCCGGAGGTGAAGAATTATATATAGGAAGTGCAGTTTCGGCCATCGGGAGAGCTTCAGGGGTCACCGGTATTGTACCGGGACCATCGGAAGGGTCCCGGGGGTCCACCGGGTGGGGCCACCCATCCCGGAGGGCCCCGTGGGCTAAAGTGGGGAGGGGAACCAGCCCATAGTGGGCTGGTGCGTCCCCTTGGCCCACCCCCTGCGCCTAGGGTTGGAAACCTTAGGGTGGGGAGGGCGCCCCACTTGCCTTGGGGGCCACTCCACCCTTGGCCGCCGCCCCCCTAGGAGATCCCATCTCCTAGGGTCGGCGCCCCCCTTGGGGAGCCTATATAAAGGGGGGAGGGAGGGGCAGCCGCACCCTTGAGTCTTGGCGCCTCCCTCTCCCCTGCTACACCTCTCCCTCTCGCAGTAGGACGGCGAAGCCCTGCTGCGGTGACCCCTGCATCCACCACCACGCCGTCGTGCTGCTGGATCTTCATCAACCTCTCCTTCCCCTTTCTGGATCAAGAAGGAGGAGACGTCATGCTGACCATACGTGTGCTGAACACGGAGGTGCCGTCCGTTTGGCGCTAGGATCTCTGGTGATTTGGATCACATCGAGTACGACTTCCTCATCCCCGTTCTTTGAACGCTTCCGCGCGTGATCTACAAAGGTATGTAGATGCAATCCGATCACTCGTTGCTAGATGAACTCATAGATGGATCTTGGTGAAACCGAGGAAATTTTTTGTTTTCTGCAACGTTCCCCAATAGTGGCATCATGAGCTAGGTCTATGCGTAGTTCTCTTTGCACGAGTAGAACACAATTTGTTGTGGGCGTAGATGTTGTCAACTTTCTTGCCGCTACTAGTCTTATTTTGCTTCAGCAGTATTGTGGGATGAAGCGGCCCGGACCAACCTTACATGTATGCTTACGTGAGACCGGTTCCACCGACTGACATGCACTAGTTGCATAAGGTGGCTGGCGGGTGTCTGTCTCTCCCACTTTAGTTGGAGCGGATTCGATGAAAAGGGTCCTTATGAAGGGTAAATAGAAGTTGACAAATCACATTGTGGCTTTCACGTAGGTAAGAAAACGTTCTTGCTAGAACCCTTTTGCAGCCACGTAAAACTTGCAACAACAATTAGAGGACGTCTAACTTGTTTTTGCAGCAAGTGTTTTGTGATGTGATATGGCCAAAGTTGTGATGAATGATGAATGATATATATGTGATGTATGAGATGTTCATGCTATTGTAATAGGAATCACGACTTGCATGTCGATGAGTATGACAACCGGCAGGAGCCATAGGAGTTGTCTTTATTTTTTGTATGACCTGCGTGTCATTGAGAAACGCCATGTAAATTACTTTACTTTATTGCTAAACGTGTTATCCTTAGTAGTAGAAGTCATAGTTGGCGAGCAACTTCATGGAGATCATGATGATGGAAATCATGGTGTCATGCCGGTGACAAGATGATCATGGAGCCCCAAGATGGAGATCAAAGGAGCTATGTGATATTGGCCATATCATGTCACTATTATTATTTGATTGCATGTGATGTTTATCATGTTTTTGCATCTTGTTTACTTAGAACGACGGTAGTAAATAAGATGATCCCTCATAATAATTTCAAGAAAGTGTTCCCCCTAACTGTGCACCATTGCGATAATTCGTTGTTTCGAAGCACCACATGATGATCGGGTGTGATAGATTCCAACGTTCACATACAACGGGTGTAAGACAGATTTACACATGCAAACAGTTAAGTTTACTTGACGAGCCTAGCATGTACAGACATGGCCTCGGAACACAGAAGACCGAAAGGTCAAGCATGAGTCGTATAGAAGATACGATCAACATGAAGATGTTCACTGATGTTGACTAGTCCGTCTCATGTGATGATCGGACACGGCCTAGTTAACTCGGATCATGTTATACTTAGATGACTGGAGGGATGTCTATCTGAGTGGGAGTTCATTTGATTTAGATGAACTTAATTATCATGAACTTACTCTAAAATCTTTATAACATGTATTGTAGATCAAATGGCCAACGTAGTCCTCAACTTCAACGTGTTCCTAGAGAAAACCAAGCTGAAAGACGATGGCAGCAACTATACGGACTGGGTCTGGAACATGAGGATCATCCTCATAGCTGTCAAGAAAGATTATGTCCTACAAGCACCGCTAGGTGACACACCTGTTCTCCCTGCAGAACAAGACGTTGTGAACGCTTGGCAGACACGTACCGATGATTACTCCCTCGTTCAGTGCGGCATGCTTTACAGCTTAGAACCGGGGCTCCAAAAGCGTTTTGAGAGACACGGAGCATATGAGATGTTCGAAGAGCTGAAAATGGTTTTTCAAGCTCATGCCCGGGTCGAGAGATATGATGTCTCCGACAAGTTCTTCAGCTGTAAGATGGAGGAAAACAGTTCTGTCAGTGAGCACATACTCACTATGTCTGGGTTACATAACCGCTTGACTCAGCTGGGAGTTAATCTCCCGGATGACGCGGTCATTGACAGAATCCTTCAGTCGCTTCCACCAAGCTACAAGAGCTTTGTGATGAACTTCAATATGCAGGGGATGGAAAAGACCATTCCTGAAGTATTTGCAATGCTGAAATCAGCAGAGGTAGAAGTCAAAAAGGAACATCAAGTGTTGATGAAATAAAACCACTAAGTTCAAGAAAGGCAAGGGTAAGAAGAACTTCAAGAAGGACGGCAAGGGAGTTGCCGCGCCCGGTGAGCAAGCTGCCGGGAAGAAGCCAAACAATGGACTCAAGCCTGAGACTGAGTGTTTTTATTGCAAGGGAAGTGGTCACTGGAAGCGGAACTGCCCCAAATACTTAGCGGACAAGAAGGCCGGCATCACGAAAGGTATATGTGATATACATGTAATTGATGTGTACCTTACTAGTACTCGTAGTAGCTCCTGGGTATTTGATACCGGTGCGGTTGCTCACATTTGTAACTCAAAGCAGGAGCTGCGGCATAAACGGAGAGTGGCGAAGGACGAGGTGACGATGTGCGTCGGGAATGGTTCCAAGGTCGATGTGATCGCCGTCGGCACGCTACCTCTACATTTACCTACGGGATTAGTTTTGAACCTCAATAATTGTTATTTAGTGCCAAGTTTGAGCATGAACATTGTATCAGGATCTCGTTTAATACGAGATGGATACTCATTTAAATCCGAGAATAATGGTTGTTCTATTTATATGAGAGATATGTTTTATGGTCATGCTCCGATGGTGAATGGTTTATTCTTAATGAATCTCGAGAGTAATGCTACACATATTCATAGTGTGAATACCAAAAGATGTAAGGTTGATAATGATAGTCCCACATACTTGTGGCACTGCCGCCTTGGTCACATAGGTGTCAAACGCATGAAGAAGCTCCATGCAGATGGACTTTTAGAGTCTCTTGATTATGAATCATTTGACACGTGCGAACCATGCCTCATGGGTAAAATGACCAAGACTCCGTTCTCAGAAACAATGGAGCGAGCAACCAACTTATTGGAAATCATACATACTGATGTGTGCGGCCCAATGAGTGTTGAGGCTCGCGGTGGCTATCGTTATGTTCTCACCCTCACTGATGACTTGAGTAGATATGGGTATGTCTACTTATGAAACACAAATCTGAGACCTTTGAAAGGTTCAAGGAATTTCAGAGTGAGGTTGAGAATCAACCTGACAGGAAAATCTAGTTCCTGCGATCAGATCATGGAGGAGAATACTTGAGTCACGAATTTGGCACACACTTAAGAAAATATGGAATAGTTACACAACTCACACCGCCTGGAACACCTCAGCGTAATGGTGTGTCCAAACGTCGTAATCACACTCTATTAGATATGGTGCGATCTATGATGTCTCTTACCGATTTACCGCTATCATTTTGGGGCTATGCTTTAGAGACTGCCGCATTCACTTTAAATAGGGCTCCATCGAAATCCGTTGAGACGACACCGTATGAATTATGGTTTGGGAAGAAACCTAAGCTGTCGTTTCTAAAAGTTTGGGGATGCGATGCTTATGTCAAGAAACTTCAACCTGAAAAGCTCGAACCCAAGTCGGAAAAATGCGTCTTCATAGGATACCCTAAAGAAACTATTGGGTATACCTTCTACCTCAGATCCGAAGGCAAGATCTTTGTTGCCAAGAATGGATCCTTTCTAGAGAAGGAGTTTCTCTTGAAAGAAGTAAGTGGGAGGAAAGTAGAACTTGATGAAGTATTACCTCTTGAACCGGAAAGTGGCGCAACTCAGGAAAGTGTTCCTGTGGTGCCTGCACCAATTAGAGAGGAAGTTAATGATGATGATCAAGATACTTCTGATCAAGCTCCTACTGAAATTCAAAGGTCCACAAGGACACGTTCCGCACCAGAATGGTACGGCAACCCTATCTTGGAAATCATGTTGTTAGACAACGGTGAACCTTCGAACTATGAAGAAGTGATGGCGGGCCCGGATTCTGACAAATGGCTAGAAGCCATGAAATCCGAGATAGGATCCATGTATGAAAACAAAGTATGGACTTTGACTGACTTGCCCGTTGAGCCGCGAGCCATAGAAAATAAATGGATCTTTAAGAAGAAGACAGACGCGGATGGTAATGTGACCATCTATAAAGCTCGGCTTGTCGCTAAGGGTTATCGACAAGTTCAAGGGCTTGACTATGATGAGACTTTCTCACTGGTAGCGAAGCTGAAGTCCGTCCGAATCATGTTAGCAATTGCTGCATTCTATGATTATGAGATATGGTAAATGAACGTCAAAACGGCATTCCTTAATGGTTTCCTTAAGGAAGAATTGTATATGATGCAGCCGGAAGGTTTTGTCGATCCTAAGAATGCTGACAAGGTGTGCAAACTCCAACGCTCGATTTATGGGCTGGTGCAAGCATCTTGGAGTTGGAACATTCGCTTTGATGAGATGATCAAAGCGTTTGGGTTTATGCAGACTTATGGAGAAGCCTGCGTTTACAAGAAAGTGAGTGGGAGCTCTGTAGCATTTCTCATATTATATGTAGATGACATACTTTTGATGGGAAATGATATAGAGCTTTTGGACAACATTAAGGCCTACTTGAATAAGAGTTTTTCAATGAAGGACCTTGGAGAAGCTGCTTATATATTAGGCATCAAGATCTATAGAGATAGATCAAGACGCCTCATAGGTCTTTCACAAAGCACATACCTTGATAAGATATTGAAGAAGTTCAATATGGATCAGTCTAAGAAGGGGTTCTTGCCTGTGTTGCAAGGTGTCAAATTGAGCTCAGCTCAATGTCCGACCATGGCAGAAGATATAGAAGAGATGAGTGTCATCCCCTATGCCTCAGGCATAGGTTCTATTATGTATGCCTTGCTGTGTACCAGACCTGATGTAAACCTTGCCGTAAGTTTGGTAGGTAGGTACCAAAGTAATCCCGGCAAGGAACACTCGACAGCGGTCAAGAATATCCCGAAGTACCTGAAAAGGACTAAGGAAATGTTTCTCGTTTATGGAGGTGACGAAGAGCTCGTCGTAAAGGGTTACGTCAACGCTAGCTTCGACACAGATCTGGATGACTCTAAGTCACAAACCGGATACGTGTATATTTTGAATGGTGGGGCAGTAAACTGGTGTAGTTGCAAGCAGAGCGTCGTGGCGGGATCTACATGTGAAGCGGAGTACATGGCAGCCTCGGAGGCAGCGCATGAAGCAATTTGGGTGAAGGAGTTCATCACCGACTTAGGAGTCATACCCAATGCGTCGGGGCCGATTAAACTCTTCTATGGCAACACTGGAGCTATTGCACTTGCCAAGGAGCCCAGGTTTCACAAGAAGACCAAGCACATCAAGCGTCGCTTCAACTCCATTCGTGAAAATGTTCAAGATGGAGACATAGATATTTGTAAAGTACATACGGACCTGAATGTAGCAGATCCGTTGACTAAACCTCTCCCTAGAGCAAAACATGATCAACACCAGAATTCCATGGGTGTTTGATTCATCACAATGTAACTAGATTATTGACTCCAGTGCAAGTGGGAGACTGTTGGAAATATGCCCTAGAGGCAATAATAAGAGGATTATTATTATATTTCCTTGTTCATGATAATTGTCTTTTATTCATGCTATAATTGTGTTATCCGGAAATCGTAATACATGTGTGAATACATAGACACCAACATGTCCCATCAACAGATAGTCATGGTTTCCTGACTATGGACATTGGATGTCGTTGATAACGAGATCACATCATTAGGAGAATGATGTGATGGACAAGACCCAATCCTAAGCATAGCACAAGATCGTATAGTTCGTTTGCTAGAGTTTTTCCAATGTCAAGTATCTTTTCCTTAGACCATGAGATCGTGTAACTCCCGGATACCGTAGGAGTGCTTTGGGTGTACCAAACGTCACAACGTAACTGGGTGACTATAAAGGTATACTACGGGTATCTCCGAAAGTGTCTGTTGGGTTGACACAGATCAAGACTGGGATTTGTCACTCCGTATGACGGAGAGGTATCTATGGGCCCACTCGGTAATGCATCATCACAATGAGCTCAAAGTGACCAAGTGTCTGGTCACGGGATCATGCATTACGGTACGAGTAAAGTGACTTGCTGGTAAGGAGATTGAACGAGGTATTGGGATACCGACGATCGAATCTCGCGCAAGTAACGTACCGATTGACAAAGGGAATTGTATACGGGGTTGCTTGAATCCTCGACATCATGGTTCATCCGATGAGATCATCGAGGAGCATGTGGGAGCCAACATGGGTATCCAGATCCCGCTGTTGGTTATTGACCGGAGAGCCATCTCGGTCATGTCTACATGTCTCCCGAACCCATAGGGTCTACACACTTAAGGTTCGGTGACGCTAGGGTTGTAGAGATATGAATATGCAGTAATCTGAAAGTTGTTCGGAGTCCCGGATGGGATCCCGGACGTCACGAGGAGTTCCGGAATGGTCCGGAGGTGAAGAATTATATATAGGAAGTGCAGTTTCGGCCATCGGGAGAGTTTCGGGGGTCACCGGTATTGTACCGGGACCACCGGAAGGGTCCCGGGGGTCCACCGGGTGGGGCCACCCATCCCGGAGGGCCCCATGGTCTGAAGTGGGGAGGGGAACCAGCCCATAGTGGGCTGGTGCGCCCCCTTGGTCCACCCCCTGCGCCTAGGGTTGGAAACCCTAGGGTGGGGAGGGCGCCCCACTTGCCTTGGGGGCCACTCCACCCTTGGCCGCCGCCCCCCTAGGAGATCCCATCTCCTAGGGCCGCCGTCCCCCTTGGGGAGCCTATATAAAGGGGGGAGGGGCAGCCGCACCCTTGAGTCTTGGCGCCTCCCTCTCCCCTACTACACCTCTCCCTCTCGCAGTAGAACGTCGAAGCCCTGCTGCGGCGACCCCTGCATCCACCACCACGCCGTCGTGCTGCTGGATCTTCATCAACCTCTCCTTCCCCTTGCTGGATCAAGAAGGAGGAGACATCACGCTGACCGTACGTGTGTTGAACGCGGAGGTGCCGTCCGTTCGGCGCTAGGATCTCCGGTGATTTGGATGACGTCGAGTACGACTTCCTCATCCCCGTTCTTTTAACGCTTCCGCGCGTGATCTACAAAGGTATGTAGATGCAATCCGATCACTCGTTGCTAGATTAACTCATAGATGGATCTTGGTGAAACCGTAGGAATTTTTTTGTTTTCTGCAACGTTCCCCAACAGAACTTATCCAAAAACTCCATAAACACTTTGTTCATCATGTTCATAAAATATGCAGGTGCGTTAGTCAGACCAAATGACATAACGGTATACTCGTACAGCCCATACCTGGTGGTAAAAGTCGTCTTACGTATATCCTGTTCTCGAATCTTCAACTGGTGGTATCCTGATCGCAGATCGATCTGGGAAAATACCTTAGCTCCTTGCAATCGATCAAACAGATCATTGATCATCGGTATGGTATTTGTTCTTGATGGTTACTTCATTTAATCCTTGATAATCAACAACCATCCTTAACGATCCATCCTTCTTCTCCACTAGAAGTACTGGCGATCCCCAAGGCGAAGAACTTGGGCGAATATATCCTTTATCCAGTAACTCCTTAATCTGCTTCTTAATCTCCACCAAATCCTTTGCGGGCATCCTATATGGTCTCTTTGATATTGGCCCTGTGCCTGGCAAAAGCTCAATCAAAAACTCAATATATCTATCCGGTGGCATGCTTGGCAACTCTTCTGGAAATACATCAGGGGAATCCTTCACTACTGGTACTTCCTCCTGCACAACTCCTGTTAGACAATTTACTTGAGTCCTCTTCGGCACATGTCGGGATACATACTTGATCCTTCTCCCTTCTGGGATGGTAAGCAAGATCGACTTACTGGCGCAATCGATGTTTCCTCCATACATCGACAGCCAATCCATCCCCAGAATTACATCCAATCCTTGTGATTCCAAAATGATTAAATCCGAGGGAAACACATGCCTACCTATACTCAATGGCACTTGAAAACATCCTTGGCTAGCCATATACTCCGCTCCTGGTGAGCTTACTAACATAGGTGTTCTAAGAACTTTGGTGGGCAGATTATACTTATCCACAAATCCCCTTGATATGTATGAACGTGATGCACCAGTATCGAAAAGAACGAGTGCAGTAAATGACTTAACCAAAAACTTACCGATTACTGCATCCGGCTGCTCTTCAACCTCCTCCACGTTAACGTGGTTCACCTGTCCCCTGTTAAAATGGTTCGGCTTCTTCCCAGAGCTTTCATTGCCATTTCCATTCTGGAATTCAGGACATTCATTGGCATAATGTCCGGTCTTCTGGCACTTAAAACAAGTGACTTGGCTCAGGTCTCTCTTGGCAGGGGTCGATGGGTTGGTGCGGTTTTGGCCGTTGCTTCCTCCATTCCCATTACCATTCTTGGTGCCATTGTGATTGTGCGAGCTACCTCCTCCATGGGTATGCTGAAAATGTCCTCCCGGTCTAGGGGTAAAACGTGGCTTCTGCTGAGCTCCTGAATTGTACTTCCCTTGTCCATACTTCCTCTTGCGATTCTCAATCTGCTGCTGCTTCCCTTCAATCATGAGAGCACGATCTACCAACTCCTAGTAGTTGTTGAAGGTTGCTATCATCAACTGCATGCTCAACTCATCATTTAGTCCTTCCAGAAACTTCTCATGCTTTGTTGCATCAGTTGCAACGTCATCTGGGGCATAACGTGCTAGCTTACTAAAGTCCTCCACATACTGGCCAACTGTCCGTCCTCCTTGGCGCAAGTTGCGAAACTCTCGCTTCTTCATGGTCATAGCTCCTGCTGAAACATGGGCAGTACGAAAAGCCTGCTGAAACTGGTCCCACGTGATAGTATCGACAGGGAAAGTGGCTGTGAAATTCTCCCACCATGATGCCGCGGGTCCTTCAAGCTGATATGCGGCAAACTTCACCTTTTCCGCGTCTGTGCATCCTGCTGTGGTCAACTCCCTAGCTGTCTTACGGAGCCAATCATCTGCTACTATCGGCCCGGTGCTACTGGAAAACACTGGGGGATTCAGCCTAAGAAAACGGGCTAAATGATCAACAGGTGGTGGTGGTGGTGGGTTGTTGTTGTTGTTCCCCTGATTCTGGTTCTGGACTAGCAACTGCATCAATGTGTTCTACTGCTGGATCAACTGAGTGAGCTCCGGTGGGAAGGTAAATCCGGGGTCACGTCTCGGAGGCATCCGAGGGTTTAGAAAAAAAATGAGATTTAAGAATAGAGGGGGTCTAAAGATAAAACACTACCCATATGCACATGAGACAAAAGCAAACAATTCACTTCATTCAATCAATCAAGGGCATACAATCGATCTAACTATCACAAAAGTGCTCGGACTACTATATTTACATGGTGGAATACTACTACTGATTTGGTGGTCTACTAGAAATATTTTTCGGTTGCAGACTCCATGATATCTGCTCCAGCTTCATCAACATAGTCATCATCGCTATCATCTAGATCCGAGTCGGTGTCGTCGATGATGATGTAGTCTTCCGGACGAATCTCCTTGGGTTCTTCGTCTTCTTCTACTGGTGTAGGGCCTCCCATGAATATTCTAATCTTCTAGATCAGATCGTCATTTTTCTCCACTAGTACTTCAATTTCCTCTTCATAATCTTCACGTGTAGCCTTGAGTTCTTCCTCCAGTTCCTTGATTCTTGTCTTTGCCTTCTTCAGATCTATCATGTCGGCGCACATGTGGTTCTCCTAACGTCGAATGTGCTGGTTTAACTCCTGGATAAAAGCTGCAATTGATCTATCCTTCCTGGTGCTGATCATCTCCCAGTGCTCATCTCGGCGCCCACAAATCTGGTAGATCGTATCCTTGAGATCATTGCGGTAGACTTCTCCAATGCGTCCCATGGTGATGTGAGCTGCCATGCTCTTTCCTAGATCCCAAGTTGGTGCATCAAAAGAAAACTCTATGGGCTCAGTGACTGGCATGAACGTCCTTCCTGAAACTTGAACTTGAATCATCCAGCGCTCTTCTTCCGGTAAAGTGGTGTTGTAGGTTCCGGTGAAGCTTGGTACTCCTATGTTCAGGTATCTACTGACTTCCTTCAAGTGACTTCCAAAGGGTGTATCTTCATCTGGTTGCGTGAACTAGTTTCTTGCATCCACAATCCTAAAAGAGTAGAAAAGATGAAGTCAGAAAGAGAAGAGAGTGAGTAGTGATCTAGGTCTTTTAGCTTAGTGGTCGTGTCCTACAGTCAGCGTGTGCTCTGATACCATCTTGTAGCGACCAGACCTCAAACGGTCCAATCTCTGTGCTCAGGTGTCATCCCTGGATCAGTAATGCTGACACCACACAGTACTTGAAGAATTTATAACAGAGTAGCAATCACACACTTATTACATCGAGTGTCTTAAAAGAGAACTTATTACAATAAATATGGCTTAAGGCCATCTAATAACGATAACAGCGGAAGGTCTGGAAGATAAGTGAGTCCATCAACTCAAACGGCATCACTGAGTATAGAACCACGACCTAAAAGCACCTTAATCGTTGTCTGAAAAGTCTGCAACATTAACGTTGCAGCCCGAAACGGGTCAGCACATGGAATATGCTGGCAAAGTAACACATAGAGAGTTATGGAATGAAATAGGCTATTCTATATGCATATTTGGCTGGTGGAAAGCTCTATGGTTACAGTTTTGTATAAAGCCAATTTTTCCCTACTGCAAAGAAATAAATTTTATTTAACTATCATGGTAGTTGTTAAACATTGAGAATGGTTCACAGCATTCTCAATCCCAATTAAGCATCATCATTAAACAAAACCCAACAAATTAATTTTAGAGTAACATGATGAGATTCTCATGATAATTCAAGTATTAGATACTCAAGATGTCCACAACCGGGGACACGGCTAACCATGATTAGTTTATACACTCTGCAGAGGTTTACACACTTTTCCCCACAAGACTCGATCGCCTTTGTTTGATTTCTCGCACTACATGGTGTTTGAGAAACGGATGACCGAGACATAGTCTTTCAGAAGCGCTAGCACCTTACGATCGGGTAAACCGTTACACCTACTTTCCTCTACATCTGCTAGTCTACCACTTTAAGTGTTCGCACAACTTAATCAACTATGCTAGAGCCCATAGTAGCTTGTGGCTGCACACGGAAGTTTCTAGCATGAATAATCTCATGATCCCTTTGAGCCTGGGTGGCGGTTCATAAAAAAACAGGCAATCGCTAGAATACCCAGGTGCCTCAATCCACCCAGATGTGTATTTAAGTTGCCACCTTAGATAAACCATTAAATTAACAATCTCACATCTGTCATGGACACACTCACCCAATCCATATCTATTAGCATAGCATGGCATAATAAGCAAACATAGAAGTAACCCCCAAAGGTTTGATAATAATAAAAAATAGGTACTACCTCAACTACTTCCCAAGCCCACAATTTAATTAGATCCTAATCATGCAATGTGTGAGGATTGATCTAATGCAATAAAAACTGGGTAATTGGAAGTATGATCAAAGTGTTACTTGCCTTGCTGATGATCCACAAAACCTAGCGATTCGAAGTAGCAAGCCGCGCACTCCGGGTACTCTATCGCAAACAAACAAGCATACAATAAGTACTCAACTAATGCACAGGTAAAACTCGAATAAAAGATCTAACCAGAAAGTTCAACTTAAGAACTCCGGTTGGCAAAAAGAATCAAATCGAACGAAGCAACGAAAGACAAACGGCAAAAGAAACAGGCTTCATTTACTATTCTGGATCTAGGGCAATTTTTACAGTGGCAAAAACTTGTTTGGGTTGGTTAAACGGAAAGAGGGGTTCGAGACGAAACTCTAGGCGCTTGAATCGCCTGATTCCGATAAACGAGCGAAAAGTTAGACTAAAACGAAAAACGAATCAGGAATCGCGATCAGAAAAATCGCGGATTTAATCTGAGAAAAAGAAAAACGATGAATGTTCATTAAAACAAATGAACGGACGAACGCTCACTAATTAAATAAACCGGAAAACGATCTATTTAAAAAAACTGAAACTAAAAAACCGAACAAAACCGACGAAAAACCGTTCGGTTTTCTAAAAAAAACGGCGGTGAAAAACTATCTCCGGCGGCGGCGGATCCGGCGGTCCGGCAAGGCGGCGCGGCGGCAGTCCAGCGGCGGCGGCGCGGGCGGCGAGGCGGCGGCGGCGCGGCGTCCGCGGCGGCCTAGGGTTAGGGTTTCGGGGGCGGGGCGCGGCTGGGCTGGCCTCGGGCCTCGGCGGCGCTATTTGAAGGCCCGTCCAGGTGGAGTCCTGGCCGGTTACAGCCCAAAGTCGGTTCAGACTTTTTTTTTAATAATTACGCTTAGTAAAAAACAAAAGGAATACTAAACAGACTCCAAAAATTCCGAAATAAATTTCCCCGGCTTCTAAAATCAAGCCGCACAGAATGAACATTTATTTGGGGCCTAAATGCAATTTTGAAAAACACGCATTTTCCCTAATTCAAATAAAATAGCAAATAAAACCAAAATAAAATCTTATTTGATTTTTTATTAAATCCTCAATATTTCTTTATTTTGGGAAAGTCATTTTATTCTCTCTTTCATATTTTTGTAATAGAAACAATTGAAGATAAAATAAATAAAATCAAATGATCCTATTTTCAAAATTTGAGAAAACTCAAATATGAAAATAACGAAATCCCCAACGCTCTCCAAAGATCCTTGAGTTGCGTAGAATTTGCTAGGATCAACCAAAATGCAATAAAATATGATATGCAATGATGATCTAGTGTATAACATTCAAATTGAAAATTTGGGATGTTACAACAAGCAATGTAGCTAATGAGTTAGTTACAGGATGTAGCATTACGGTACGAGTAAAGAGAATTGCCGGTACCGAGATTGAACTAGGTATTGAGATACCGACGATCGAATTTCAGGCAAGTAACATAACGATGACAAAGGAAACAACGTATACCGTTATGTGGTTTGACTGATAAAGATCTCTACTCCTAATGAAGCAGTTGGTAGTCTTCGCCGGTCAATTTTCGTCCCAACAGAGACGGGTTTTTTTCGTCATCGATTCCACCTATCACGTCCCAGCTGTTCCGCCCTGGAACCGCGAACCAACCAATTTTTTTTTTGTTATCTATGCCTCCACAAGGTCCAGGCGACAATCCGCCGATCGATCCAGAAATAACCGGTGTGAAAAAAATCTACGAAAATTTCCCCTTGCCCCCAACCCCCCGCCCGCATGTCTGTCGACCCCCCTCGCCGCCGCCCCGAGACCAACGCACGTCTCTACATCGATCCCCTCTCTGGATCGCCTCCTCCGCCGTTTCTCCAGATCGCAGTCTCCGTCGTTTCTCCGGATTGCTGCCACCGCCGTCTGGATCACCGCCGCTGCGGCCGCCGTCACAC